>NW_027206668.1:1882500-1906849 GCF_032191515.1 Phaenicophaeus curvirostris
AGGACACTTCTAAGTCCTCCAGGGACCCTCTAGAGCCCCCTGGGACCGCTTAGAGCCTTCTAGGACCCTTCTAGGACCTGTGGGTACCCTCTAGAGCCCCCTGGGACCCTTCTAGGGCTTTCTAGGACACGTCTAGAGTCACCAGAAACCCTCTAGAGATCCCTTGGACCCCTTAAGGGCCTTCTAGGACCCTTCTAGGACCACGAGAAAACTTCCAGAGGCCCCTGGGACCCCCTTAGGGCCTTCTAGGACCATGGTAAGACCCCGGGGATCCATCCAGAGCACCCTGGGTCCTCTTTAGTGCCTTCTAGTACCCTTCTAGGGCCCCCAGAGACCTTCTAGAGCCCCCTGGTTACACTTTGAGCCTTCTAGAACCCTTCTAGGAGCCCCAGGAACCCTCTAGAGCTTCCTGAGACCCCCTTAGGGCCTTCTAGGACCCTTCTAGGACGGCGAGGAACCCTCTAGAGCCCTCTGGGACCTCCTTAGGGCCTTCTAGGGCCCTTCTAGTGCAGGCAGGGACCCTCTAGAGCCCCCTGGGACCCACTCAGGGCCTTCTAGGACCATTTTAAGACTCTCTGGAACCATCTAGAGCCCCCTGGGAAAACTTAGAGCATTCTAGGACCCTTCTAGGACCCCAGGAATATTCTAGAACCCCCTGGGACCACCTTAGGGCCTTCTAGTACCGTTCTAGGACCACCAGGAACCCTCTAGAGCCCCCTGTGACCCCCTTAGGGCCTTCTAGGACCCTTCTCGGACCACCAGGAACCCTCTAGAGCCCCCTGTGACACTCTTAGGGCCTTCTAGGACTCTTCTAGGACCACGAGGAAACCATATAGAGCCCCCTGGGTCCCGCTTAGGGCCTTCTAGGACCATGGTAAGACCCCGGGGAACCCTCTAGAGCACCCTGGGTCCTCTATACAGCCTTCTAGGACCCTTCTAGGACCACCAGGATCCCTCTAGAGCCCCCTGGGACCCACTTAGGGCCATCTAGGGGTCTTCTAGGACCACGAGTAACCATCTAGAGACCCGTGGGATGACTTAAGGGCCTTCTAGGGGTATTCTAGGGCCACGAGTAACCATCTAGAGACATGTGGGACCACTTAAGGGCCTTCTTGGACACTTCTTGGTCCACAAGAGACCCTCTAGAGCCCCCTGGGACCGCTTAGAGTCTTCTAGGTCCATTCTATGAGCCCCAGGAAACACATAGAGCCCCCTGGGACCCCTTTAGGGCCTTCTAGGACCCTTCTAGGACCACCAGGAGCCCTCTAGAGCCCCCTAGGACCCACTTAGGGCATTCTAGGACTCTTCTAGTACCCCCAGGGACCCTCTAGAGCCACTTGGGACCCTTTTAGGGCCTTCTAGGACCCTCCTAGGACCCACGGGTACCCTCTAGAGCCCTCTGGGACCCTTCTAGGGCTTTCTTGGACCCTTTTAGAATCACCAGGAACCCTCCAGAGTCCCCTGGGACCCTTCTAGGGCTTTCTAGGACCCTTCTAGGACCACGAGGAACCCTCTAGAGCCCCCTGGGACCCCCTTAGGGCATTCTAGGACCCTTCTAGGGCCCCCAGGGACCCTCTAGAGCCCCCTGGGACCCAATTAGGGCCTTCTAAGACCCTTCTAGGACCACCAGGAGCCCTCTATAGCCCTCTGGGACACCTTTTTGCACATTCTAGGACACTTCTAGTGCCCCCAGAGACCCTCTAGAGCTCCCTGGGAGTCTTTAGGGCCTACTAGGGCCCTTCTAGGATCACCAGGAACCCTCTAGAGCCCTCTGGGACCCACTTAGGGCCTTCTAGGACCCTTCTAGGACCACGAGGAACCCTCTAGAGCCACCTGGGACCCCCTTAGGGCATTCTAGGACCCTTCTAGTGCCCCCAGGGACACTCTAGAGCCCCCTGGGACTCTTTAGGTCCTAGTAGGACCCTTCTAGGACCACGAGAAATCCTCTAGAGCCCCCTGGGACCTCCTTAGGTCCTTCTAGGACCGTTCTAGGGTCACCAGGAACCCTCTAGAGCCCTCTGGGACCCACTTAGGGCCTTCTAGGACCCTTCTAGGACCACGAGGAACTCTCTAGAGCCCCCTGAGACTTGCTTAAGGCCTTCTAGGACTCTTCTAGGACCACGAGAAACCATCTAGAGCCCCCTGGGACCCACTTAGGGCATTCTAGGTTCATTTTAAGACCCTGGGAAACCCTCTAGGGCCTCGTGGTACCACTTAGAGCCTTGTAGGACCCTTATAGGACCAGAAGGAACCCTCTAGAGCCCTCTGGGACCCCCTTAAGGCCTTCTAGGACAATTCTAGCGCCCCCAGGGACCCTCTAGAGCCCCCTGGGACACACTTAGGGCCTTCTAGGACCCTTCTAGGACACAGGGAACCCTCAAGAGCCCCCTGGGACCCCCTTAGGGCTTTCTAGGGCCATGGTAAGACCCTAGGGAACCCTCCAGAGCACCCTGGGTCCTCTTTAGTGCCTTCTAGTACCCTTCTAGGGCCCCCAGGGACCTTCTAGAGCCCCCTGGTTACCCTTTGAGCCTTCTAGAACCCTTCTAGGAGCCCCAGGAACCCTCTAGAGCCCGCTGGGACCCCCTTAGGGCCTTCTAGGACCCTTCTAGGACCACAAGGAACCCTCTAGAGCCCCCTGGGACCCCTTTAGGGCCTTCTAGGACAATTCTAGGGCCGCCAGGGTCCGTCTAGAGCCCCCTGGGACCCCTTTAGGGCCTTCTAGGACCCTTCTAGGACCGCCAGGAGCCCTCTAGAGTTCCCTAGGACCCACTTAGGGCCTTCTAGGACTTTTCTAGTACCCCCAGGGACACTCTAGAGCCCGCTGGGACCCCTTTAGGGCCTTCTAGGACAATTCTAGGGCCGCCAGGGTCCCTCTAGAGCCCCCTGGGACCCCTTTAGGGCCTTCTAGGACCCTTCTAGGACCACCAGGAGCCCTCTAGAGCCCCCTAGGACCCACTTAGGGCCTTCTAGGACTCTTCTAGTACCCCCAGGGACCCTCTAGAGCCCCCTGGGACCCTTTTAGGGCCTTCTAGGACCCTCCTAGGACCCACGGGTACCCTCTAGAGCCCTCTGGGACCCTTCTAGGCCTTTCTTGGACCCTTTTAGAATCACCAGGAACACTCCAGAGTCCCCTGGGACCCTTCTAGGGCTTTCTAGGACCCTTCTAGGACCACGAGGAACCCTCTAGAGCCCCCTGGGACCATTTTAGGGCCTTCTAGGACCCTTCTAGGACCACGAGAAACCATCTATAGCTCTCTGGGACCCCTTTAGGGCGTTCTAGGACTCTTCTAGGGTCCCCAGAGACCGTCTAGAGCCCCCTGGGATGACTTAGAGCCTTTGAGGACCCTTCTAGGACCACGAGGAACCCTCTAGAGCCCACTGGGACCCCATTAGGGCCTTCTAGGACAATTCTAGGGCCGCCAGGGTCCCTCTAGAGCCCCCTGGGACCCCTTTAGGGCCTTCTAGGACAATTCTAGGACCACCAGGAGCCCTCTAGAGCCCCCTAGGACCCACTTAGGGCCTTCTAGGACTCTTCTAGTACCCCCAGGGACCATCTAAAGCCCGCTGGGACCCCCTTAGGGCCTTCTAGGACAATTCTAGGGCCGCTAGGGTCCCTCTAGAGCCCCCTGGGACCCCTTTAGTGCCTTCTAGGACCCTTCTAGGACCACCAGGAGCCCTCTAGAGCCCCCTAGGACCCACTTAGGGCCTTCTAGGACTCTTCTAGTACCCCCAGGGACCCTCTAGAGCCACCTGGGACCCTTTTAGGGCCTTCTAGGACCCTCCTAGGACCCACGGGTACCCTCTAGAGCCTTCTGGGACCCTTCTAGGCCTTTCTTGGACCCTTTTAGAATCACCAGGAACCCTCCAGAGTCCCCTGGGACCCTTCTAGGGCTTTCTAGGACCCTTCTAGGACCACGAGGAACCCTCTAGAGCCCCCGGGACCATTTTAGGGCCTTCTAGGACCCTTCTAGGACCACGAGAAACCATCTATAGCTCTCTGGGACCCCTTTAGGGCGTTCTAGGACTCTTCTAGGGTCCCCAGAGACCGTCTAGAGCCCCCTGGGATGCCTTAGAGCCTTCGAGGACCCTTCTAGGACCACGAGGAACCCTCTAGAGCCCCCTGGGACCCCCTTAGGGCATTCTAGGACCCTTCTAGGGCCCCCAGGGACCCTCTAGAGCCCCCTGGGACCCAATTAGGGCCTTCTAAGACCCTTCTAGGACCACCAGGAGCCCTCTATAGCCCTCTGGGACACCTTTTTGCACATTCTAGGACACTTCTAGTGCCCCCAGAGACCCTCTAGAGCTCCCTGGGAGTCTTTAGGGCCTACTAGGACCCTTCTAGGATCACCAGGAACCCTCTAGAGCCCTCTGGGACCCACTTAGGGCCTTCTAGGACCCTTCTAGGACCACGAGGAACCCTCTAGAGCCCCCTGGGACTTGCTTAAGGCCTTCTAGAACCCTTCTAGGACCAGGAGAAACACTCTACAGCCCCCTGGGACTCCCTTAGGGCCTTCTAGGGTTATTGTAAGACCCTGGGGAACCCTCAAGAGCCTCGTGGGACACCTTAGAGCCTTCTAGGACCCTTCTAGGGCCACGAGGATCCCTCTAGAGCCCCCTGGGACAACTTAGGGCCTTCTAGGGCTCTTCTAGCGCCCCCAGTGACCCTCTAGACCCCCCTGGAACTTGCTTAAGTCCTTCTAGAACCCTTCTAGGGCCACGAGGAACCCTCTAGAGCCCCCTGGGACCCCCTTAGGGCCTTCTAGGTCCATGGTAAAACCCCTGGGAACCCTCTAGAGCACCCTGGGTCCTATTTAAGGCCTTCTAGTACACTTCTAGGGCCCCCAGGGACCTTCTAGAGCCCCCTGGGTCCACTTAGGGCCTTTTAGGGCCATTCTAGGACAAGGAGGAACCATCTAGAGCCCTCTGAGAACCCCTTAGGGCCTTCTAGGACCATTTTAAGTCTCCGGGGAACCATCTAGAGGCCCCTGAGACCCCTTAGAACATTCTAGGACCCTTCTATGACCACGAGGAACCTTCTAGAACCACCTGGGACCCCCTTAGGGCCGTCTAGGACCCTTCTCGGACCACCAGGAACCCTCTAGAGCCCCCTGGGACTTGCTTAAGGCCTTCTAGGACTCTTCTAGGACCACGAGGAAACCAGATAGAGCCCCCTGGGACCAACTTAGGGCCTTCTAGGACCATGGTAAGACCCCGGGAAACCCTCTAGAGCATCCTGCGTCCTCCTTAGTGCCTTCTAGTACACTTCTAGGGACCAAGGGACTTTCTAGAGCCCCCTGGTTCCCTTTAGAGCCTTCTAGAACCCTTCTAGGAGCCCCAGGAACCCTCTAGAGCCCTCTGGGACCCTCTTTGCGCCTTCTAGGACCCTTCTAGGACCACCAAGAACCCTCTAGAGCCCTCTGGGACCCCCTTAGGTCCCTCTAGGACCCTTCTAGACCCCCCAATAACCCTCTAGATCCCTCTGGGACCCCCTTAGGGCCTTCTAGCACCCTTCTAGGACCACGAGGAACTCTCTAGAGCCCACTGGGACCCCCTGAAGAACTTCAAGGACCCTTCTAGGACCACAAGAAACCATCTAGAACCCCTTGGGACTCACATAGGGCCTTCTAGGATCATTGTAAGACCCTGGGGAACCATCTAGAGCGTCATGGGACCACTTAGAGCCTTCTAGGACGATTCTAGTACCACGAGGAACCCTCTAGAGCCCCCTGGGACCAATTTAGGGCCTTCTAGGACCCTTCTAGGACCTCGAGGTACCCTCTAGAGCCCCCTGGGACCCCCTTAGGGCCTTCTAGGACCCTTCTAGGACACAGGGAACCCTCAAGAGCCCCCTGGGACCCCCTTAGGGCTTTCTAGGGCCATGGTAAGACCCTGGGGAACCCTCCAGAGCACCCTGGGTCCTCTTTAGTGCCTTCTAGTACCCTTCTAGGGCCCCCAGGGACCTTCTAGAGCCTCCTGGTTACCCTTTGAGCCTTCTAGAACCCTTCTAGGAGCCCCAGGAACCCTCTAGAGCCCGCTGGGACCCCCTTAGGGCCTTCTAGGACCCTTCTAGGACCACAAGGAACCCTCTAGAGCCCCCAGGGACCCCTTAAGGGCCTTCTAGGACAATTCTAGGGCCGCCAGGGTCCGTCTAGAGCCCCCTGGGACCCCTTTAGGGCCTTCTAGGACCCTTCTAGGACCACCAGGAGCCCTCTAGAGCCCCCTAGGACCCACTTAGGGCCTTCTAGGACTCTTCTAGTACCCCCAGGGACCCTCTAGAGCCCCCTGGGACACTTTTAGGGCCTTCTAGGACCCTCCTAGGACCCACGGGTACCCTCTAGAGCCCTCTGGGACCCTTCTAGGCCATTCTTGGACCCTTTTAGAATCACCAGGAACCCTCCAGAGTTCCCTGGGACCCTTCTAGGGCTTTCTAGGACCCTTCTAGGACCACGAGGAACCCTCTAGAGCCCCCGGGACCATTTTAGGGCCTTCTAGGACCCTTCTAGGACCACCAGGAGCCCTCTAGAGCCCCCTAGGGCCCACTTAGGGCCTTCTAGGACTCTTCTAGTACCCACAGGGACCCTCTAGAGCCCCCTGGGACCCTTTTAGGGCCTTCTAGGACCCTCCTAGGACCCACGGGTACCCTCTAGAGCCCTCTGGGACCCTTCTAGGCCTTTCTTGGACCCTTTTAGAATCACCAGGAACCCTCTAGAGCCCCCGGGACCCTTCTAGGGCCTTCTAGGACCCTTCTAGGACCACGAGAAACCATCTATAGCTCTCTGGGACCCCTTTAGGGCGTTCTAGGACTCTTCTAGGGTCCCCAGAGACCGTCTAGAGCCCCCTGGGATGCCTTAGAGCCTTCGAGGACCCTTCTAGGACCACGAGGAACCCTCTAGAGCCCCCTGGGACCCCTTTAGGGCCTTCTAGGACAATTCTAGGGCCGCCAGGGTCCGTCTAGAGCCCCCTGGGACCCCTTTAGGGCCTTCTAGGACCCTTCTAGGACCGCCAGGAGCCCTCTAGAGTTCCCTAGGACCCACTTAGGGCCTTCTAGGACTTTTCTAGTACCCCCAGGGACACTCTAGAGCCCGCTGGGACCCCTTTAGGGCCTTCTAGGACAATTCTAGGGCCGCCAGGGTCCCTCTAGAGCCCCCTGGGACCCCTTTAGGGCCTTCTAGGACCCTTCTAGGACCACCAGGAGCCCTCTAGAGCCCCCTAGGACCCACTTAGGGCCTTCTAGGACTCTTCTAGTACCCCCAGGGACCCTCTAGAGCCCCCTGGGACCCTTTTAGGGCCTTCTAGGACCCTCCTAGGACCCACGGGTACCCTCTAGAGCCCTCTGGGACCCTTCTAGGGCTTTCTTGGACCCTTTTAGAATCACCAGGAACACTCCAGAGTCCCCTGGGACCCTTCTAGGGCTTTCTTGGACCCTTCTAGGACCACGAGGAACCCTCTAGAGCCCCCTGGGACCATTTTAGGGCCTTCTAGGACCCTTCTAGGACCACGAGAAACCATCTATAGCTCTCTGGGACCCCTTTAGGGCGTTCTAGGACTCTTCTAGGGTCCCCAGAGACCGTCTAGAGCCCCCTGGGATGACTTAGAGCCTTTGAGGACCCTTCTAGGACCACGAGGAACCCTCTAGAGCCCACTGGGACCCCATTAGGGCCTTCTAGGACAATTCTAGGGCCGCCAGGGTCCCTCTAGAGCCCCCTGGGACCCCTTTAGGGCCTTCTAGGACAATTCTAGGACCACCAGGAGCCCTCTAGAGCCCCCTAGGACCCACTTAGGGCCTTCTAGGACTCTTCTAGTACCCCCAGGGACCATCTAAAGCCCGCTGGGACCCCCTTAGGGCCTTCTAGGACAATTCTAGGGCCGCTAGGGTCCCTCTAGAGCCCCCTGGGACCCCTTTAGTGCCTTCTAGGACCCTTCTAGGACCACCAGGAGCCCTCTAGAGCCCCCTAGGACCCACTTAGGGCCTTCTAGGACTCTTCTAGTACCCCCAGGGACCCTCTAGAGCCACCTGGGACCCTTTTAGGGCCTTCTAGGACCCTCCTAGGACCCACGGGTACCCTCTAGAGCCTTCTGGGACCCTTCTAGGCCTTTCTTGGACCCTTTTAGAATCACCAGGAACCCTCCAGAGTCCCCTGGGACCCTTCTAGGGCTTTCTAGGACCCTTCTAGGACCACGAGGAACCCTCTAGAGCCCCCGGGACCATTTTAGGGCCTTCTAGGACCCTTCTAGGACCACGAGAAACCATCTATAGCTCTCTGGGACCCCTTTAGGGCGTTCTAGGACTCTTCTAGGGTCCCCAGAGACCGTCTAGAGCCCCCTGGGATGCCTTAGAGCCTTCGAGGACCCTTCTAGGACCACGAGGAACCCTCTAGAGCCCCCTGGGACCCCCTTAGGGCATTCTAGGACCCTTCTAGGGCCCCCAGGGACCCTCTAGAGCCCCCTGGGACCCAATTAGGGCCTTCTAAGACCCTTCTAGGACCACCAGGAGCCCTCTATAGCCCTCTGGGACACCTTTTTGCACATTCTAGGACACTTCTAGTGCCCCCAGAGACCCTCTAGAGCTCCCTGGGAGTCTTTAGGGCCTACTAGGACCCTTCTAGGATCACCAGGAACCCTCTAGAGCCCTCTGGGACCCACTTAGGGCCTTCTAGGACCCTTCTAGGACCACGAGGAACCCTCTAGAGCCCCCTGGGACTTGCTTAAGGCCTTCTAGAACCCTTCTAGGACCAGGAGAAACACTCTACAGCCCCCTGGGACTCCCTTAGGGCCTTCTAGGGTTATTGTAAGACCCTGGGGAACCCTCAAGAGCCTCGTGGGACACCTTAGAGCCTTCTAGGACCCTTCTAGGGCCACGAGGATCCCTCTAGAGCCCCCTGGGACAACTTAGGGCCTTCTAGGGCTCTTCTAGCGCCCCCAGTGACCCTCTAGACCCCCCTGGAACTTGCTTAAGTCCTTCTAGAACCCTTCTAGGGCCACGAGGAACCCTCTAGAGCCCCCTGGGACCCCCTTAGGGCCTTCTAGGTCCATGGTAAAACCCCTGGGAACCCTCTAGAGCACCCTGGGTCCTATTTAAGGCCTTCTAGTACACTTCTAGGGCCCCCAGGGACCTTCTAGAGCCCCCTGGGTCCACTTAGGGCCTTTTAGGGCCATTCTAGGACAAGGAGGAACCATCTAGAGCCCTCTGAGAACCCCTTAGGGCCTTCTAGGACCATTTTAAGTCTCCGGGGAACCATCTAGAGGCCCCTGAGACCCCTTAGAACATTCTAGGACCCTTCTATGACCACGAGGAACCTTCTAGAACCACCTGGGACCCCCTTAGGGCCGTCTAGGACCCTTCTCGGACCACCAGGAACCCTCTAGAGCCCCCTGGGACTTGCTTAAGGCCTTCTAGGACTCTTCTAGGACCACGAGGAAACCAGATAGAGCCCCCTGGGACCAACTTAGGGCCTTCTAGGACCATGGTAAGACCCCGGGAAACCCTCTAGAGCATCCTGCGTCCTCCTTAGTGCCTTCTAGTACACTTCTAGGGACCAAGGGACTTTCTAGAGCCCCCTGGTTCCCTTTAGAGCCTTCTAGAACCCTTCTAGGAGCCCCAGGAACCCTCTAGAGCCCTCTGGGACCCTCTTTGCGCCTTCTAGGACCCTTCTAGGACCACCAAGAACCCTCTAGAGCCCTCTGGGACCCCCTTAGGTCCCTCTAGGACCCTTCTAGACCCCCCAATAACCCTCTAGATCCCTCTGGGACCCCCTTAGGGCCTTCTAGCACCCTTCTAGGACCACGAGGAACTCTCTAGAGCCCACTGGGACCCCCTGAAGAACTTCAAGGACCCTTCTAGGACCACAAGAAACCATCTAGAACCCCTTGGGACTCACATAGGGCCTTCTAGGATCATTGTAAGACCCTGGGGAACCATCTAGAGCGTCATGGGACCACTTAGAGCCTTCTAGGACGATTCTAGTACCACGAGGAACCCTCTAGAGCCCCCTGGGACCAATTTAGGGCCTTCTAGGACCCTTCTAGGACCTCGAGGTACCCTCTAGAGCCCCCTGGGACCCCCTTAGGGCCTTCTAGGACCCTTCTAGGACACAGGGAACCCTCAAGAGCCCCCTGGGACCCCCTTAGGGCTTTCTAGGGCCATGGTAAGACCCTGGGGAACCCTCCAGAGCACCCTGGGTCCTCTTTAGTGCCTTCTAGTACCCTTCTAGGGCCCCCAGGGACCTTCTAGAGCCTCCTGGTTACCCTTTGAGCCTTCTAGAACCCTTCTAGGAGCCCCAGGAACCCTCTAGAGCCCGCTGGGACCCCCTTAGGGCCTTCTAGGACCCTTCTAGGACCACAAGGAACCCTCTAGAGCCCCCAGGGACCCCTTAAGGGCCTTCTAGGACAATTCTAGGGCCGCCAGGGTCCGTCTAGAGCCCCCTGGGACCCCTTTAGGGCCTTCTAGGACCCTTCTAGGACCACCAGGAGCCCTCTAGAGCCCCCTAGGACCCACTTAGGGCCTTCTAGGACTCTTCTAGTACCCCCAGGGACCCTCTAGAGCCCCCTGGGACCCTTTTAGGGCCTTCTAGGACCCTCCTAGGACCCACGGGTACCCTCTAGAGCCCTCTGGGACCCTTCTAGGCCTTTCTTGGACCCTTTTAGAATCACCAGGAACCCTCCAGAGTTCCCTGGGACCCTTCTAGGGCTTTCTAGGACCCTTCTAGGACCACGAGGAACCCTCTAGAGCCCCCTGGGACTTGCTTAAGGCCTTCTAGAACCCTTCTAGGACCAGGAGAAACACTCTACAGCCCCCTGGGACTCCCTTAGGGCCTTCTAGGGTTATTGTAAGACCCTGGGGAACCCTCAAGAGCCTCGTGGGACACCTTAGAGCCTTCTAGGACCCTTCTAGGGCCACGAGGATCCCTCTAGAGCCCCCTGGGACAACTTAGGGCCTTCTAGGGCTCTTCTAGCGCCCCCAGTGACCCTCTAGACCCCCCTGGAACTTGCTTAAGTCCTTCTAGAACCCTTCTAGGGCCACGAGGAACCCTCTAGAGCCCCCTGGGACCCCCTTAGGGCCTTCTAGGTCCATGGTAAAACCCCTGGGAACCCTCTAGAGCACCCTGGGTCCTATTTAAGGCCTTCTAGTACACTTCTAGGGCCCCCAGGGACCTTCTAGAGCCCCCTGGGTCCACTTAGGGCCTTTTAGGGCCATTCTAGGACAAGGAGGAACCATCTAGAGCCCTCTGAGAACCCCTTAGGGCCTTCTAGGACCATTTTAAGTCTCCGGGGAACCATCTAGAGGCCCCTGAGACCCCTTAGAACATTCTAGGACCCTTCTATGACCACGAGGAACCTTCTAGAACCACCTGGGACCCCCTTAGGGCCGTCTAGGACCCTTCTCGGACCACCAGGAACCCTCTAGAGCCCCCTGGGACTTGCTTAAGGCCTTCTAGGACTCTTCTAGGACCACGAGGAAACCAGATAGAGCCCCCTGGGACCAACTTAGGGCCTTCTAGGACCATGGTAAGACCCCGGGAAACCCTCTAGAGCATCCTGCGTCCTCCTTAGTGCCTTCTAGTACACTTCTAGGGACCAAGGGACTTTCTAGAGCCCCCTGGTTCCCTTTAGAGCCTTCTAGAACCCTTCTAGGAGCCCCAGGAACCCTCTAGAGCCCTCTGGGACCCTCTTTGCGCCTTCTAGGACCCTTCTAGGACCACCAAGAACCCTCTAGAGCCCTCTGGGACCCCCTTAGGTCCCTCTAGGACCCTTCTAGACCCCCCAATAACCCTCTAGATCCCTCTGGGACCCCCTTAGGGCCTTCTAGCACCCTTCTAGGACCACGAGGAACTCTCTAGAGCCCACTGGGACCCCCTGAAGAACTTCAAGGACCCTTCTAGGACCACAAGAAACCATCTAGAACCCCTTGGGACTCACATAGGGCCTTCTAGGATCATTGTAAGACCCTGGGGAACCATCTAGAGCGTCATGGGACCACTTAGAGCCTTCTAGGACGATTCTAGTACCACGAGGAACCCTCTAGAGCCCCCTGGGACCAATTTAGGGCCTTCTAGGACCCTTCTAGGACCTCGAGGTACCCTCTAGAGCCCCCTGGGACCCCCTTAGGGCCTTCTAGGACCCTTCTAGGACACAGGGAACCCTCAAGAGCCCCCTGGGACCCCCTTAGGGCTTTCTAGGGCCATGGTAAGACCCTGGGGAACCCTCCAGAGCACCCTGGGTCCTCTTTAGTGCCTTCTAGTACCCTTCTAGGGCCCCCAGGGACCTTCTAGAGCCTCCTGGTTACCCTTTGAGCCTTCTAGAACCCTTCTAGGAGCCCCAGGAACCCTCTAGAGCCCGCTGGGACCCCCTTAGGGCCTTCTAGGACCCTTCTAGGACCACAAGGAACCCTCTAGAGCCCCCAGGGACCCCTTAAGGGCCTTCTAGGACAATTCTAGGGCCGCCAGGGTCCGTCTAGAGCCCCCTGGGACCCCTTTAGGGCCTTCTAGGACCCTTCTAGGACCACCAGGAGCCCTCTAGAGCCCCCTAGGACCCACTTAGGGCCTTCTAGGACTCTTCTAGTACCCCCAGGGACCCTCTAGAGCCCCCTGGGACCCTTTTAGGGCCTTCTAGGACCCTCCTAGGACCCACGGGTACCCTCTAGAGCCCTCTGGGACCCTTCTAGGCCTTTCTTGGACCCTTTTAGAATCACCAGGAACCCTCCAGAGTTCCCTGGGACCCTTCTAGGGCTTTCTAGGACCCTTCTAGGACCACGAGGAACCCTCTAGAGCCCCCGGGACCATTTTAGGGCCTTCTAGGACCCTTCTAGGACCACCAGGAGCCCTCTAGAGCCCCCTAGGGCCCACTTAGGGCCTTCTAGGACTCTTCTAGTACCCACAGGGACCCTCTAGAGCCCCCTGGGACCCTTTTAGGGCCTTCTAGGACCCTCCTAGGACCCACGGGTACCCTCTAGAGCCCTCTGGGACCCTTCTAGGCCTTTCTTGGACCCTTTTAGAATCACCAGGAACCCTCTAGAGCCCCCGGGACCCTTCTAGGGCCTTCTAGGACCCTTCTAGGACCACGAGAAACCATCTATAGCTCTCTGGGACCCCTTTAGGGCGTTCTAGGACTCTTCTAGGGTCCCCAGAGACCGTCTAGAGCCCCCTGGGATGCCTTAGAGCCTTCGAGGACCCTTCTAGGACCACGAGGAACCCTCTAGAGCCCCCTGGGACCCCCTTAGGGCATTCTAGGACCCTTCTAGGGCCCCCAGGGACCCTCTAGAGCCCCCTGGGACCCCCTTAGGGCTTTCTAAGACCCTTCTAGGACCACCAGGAGCCCTCTATAGCCCTCTGGGACCCTCTTTGCGCCTTCTAGGACCCTTCTAGTGCCCCCAGGGACACTCTAGAGCCCCCTGGGACTCCTTAGAGCCTACTAGGACCCTTCTAGGACCACGAGAAACCCTCTAGAGCCCCCTGGGACCTTCTTAGGTCCTTCGAGGACCGTTCTAGGGTCACCAGGAACCCTCTAGAGCCCTCTGGGACCCACTTAGGGCCTTCTAGGACCCTTCTAGGACCACGAGGAACTCTCTAGAGCCCCCTGAGTCTTGCTTAAGGCCTTCTAGGACTCTTCTAGGACCACGAGAAACCATCTAGAGCCCCCTGGGACCCACTTAGGGCATTCTAGGTTCATTTTAAGACCCTGGGGAACCCTCTAGAGCCTCGTGGTACCACTTAGAGCCTTGTAGGACCCTTCTAGGACCAGAAGGAACCCTCTAGAGCCTTCTGGGACCCCCTTAGGGCCTTCTAGGACAATTCTAGCACCACCAGGGACCCTCTAGAGCCCCCTGGGACACACTTAGGGCCTTCTAGGACCCTTCTAGGACACAGGGAACCCTCAAGAGCCCCCTGGGACCCACTTAGGGCTTTCTAGGGCCATGGTAAGACCCTGGGGAACCCTCCAGAGCACCCTGGGTCCTCTTTAGTGCCTTCTAGTACCCTTCTAGGGCCCCCAGGGACCTTCTAGAGCCCCCTGGTTACCCTTTGAGCCTTCTAGAACCCTTCTAGGAGCCCCAGGAACCCTCTAGAGCCCGCTGGGACCCCCTTAGGGCCTTCTAGGACCCTTCTAGGACCACAAGGAACCCTCTAGAGCCCCCTGGGACCCCTTTAGGGCCTTCTAGGACAATTCTAGGGCCACCAGGGTCCGTCTAGAGCCCCCTGGGACCCCTTTAGGGCCTTCTAGGACCCTTCTAGGACCACCAGGAGCCCTCTAGAGCCCCCTAGGACCCACTTAGGGCCTTCTAGGACTCTTCTAGTACCCCCAGGGACCCTCTAGAGCCCCCTGGGACCCTTTTAGGGCCTTCTAGGACCCTCCTAGGACCCACGGGTACCCTCTAGAGCCCTCTGGGACCCTTCTAGGCCTTTCTTGGACCCTTTTAGAATCACCAGGAACCCTCTAGAGCCCCCGGGACCCTTCTAGGGCCTTCTAGGACCCTTCTAGGACCACGAGAAACCATCTATAGCTCTCTGGGACCCCTTTAGGGCGTTCTAGGACTCTTCTAGGGTCCCCAGAGACCGTCTAGAGCCCCCTGGGATGCCTTAGAGCCTTCGAGGACCCTTCTAGGACCACGAGGAACCCTCTAGAGCCCCCTGGGACCCCCTTAGGGCATTCTAGGACCCTTCTAGGGCCCCCAGGGACCCTCTAGAGCCCCCTGGGACCCACTTAGGGCCTTCTAAGACCCTTCTAGGACCACCAGGAGCCCTCTAGAGCCCTCTGGGACACCTTTTTGCACATTCTAGGACACTTATAGTGCCCCCAGAGACCCTCTAGAGCACCCTGGGAGTCTTTAGGGCCTACTAGGACCCTTCTAGGATCACCAGGACTCCTCTAGAGCCCTCTGGGACCCACTTAGGGCCTTCTAGGACCCTTCTAGGACCACGAGGAACCCTCTAGAGCACCCTGGGACCCCCTTAGGGCATTCTAGGACCCTTCTAGGGCCCCCAGGGACCCTCTAGAGCCCTCTGGGACCCCCTTAGGGCTTTCTAAGACCCTTCTAGGACCACCAGGAGCCCTCTATAGCCCTCTGGGACCCTCTCTGAGCCTTCTAGGACCCTTCTAGTGCCCCCAGGGACACTCTAGAGCCCCCTGGGACCCTTTTAGGGCCTTCTAGGACCCTCCTAGGACCCACGGGTACCCTCTAGAGCCCTCTGGGACCCTTCTAGGCTTTTCTTGGACCTTTTTAGCATCACCAGGAACCCTCTAGAGCCCCCGGGACCCTTCTAGGGCCTTCTAGGACCCTTCTAGGACCACGAGAAACCATCTATAGCTCTCTGGGACCCCTTTAGGGCGTTCTAGGACTCTTCTAGGGTCTCCAGAGACCGTCTAGAGCCCCCTGGGATGCCTTAGAGCCTTCGAGGACCCTTCTAGGACCACGAGGAACCCTCTAGAGCCCCCTGGGACCCCCTTAGGGCATTCTAGGACCCTTCTAGGGCCCCCAGGGACCCTCTAGAGCCCCCTGGGACCCACTTAGGGCCTTCTAAGACCCTTCTAGGACCACCAGGAGCCCTCTAGAGCCCTCTGGGACACCTTTTTGCACATTCTAGGACACTTCTAGTGCCCCCAGAGACCCTCTAGAGCTCCCTGGGAGTCTTTAGGGCCTACTAGGACCCTTCTAGGATCACCAGGAACCCTCTAGAGCCCTCTGGGACCCACTTAGGGCCTTCTAGGACCCTTCTAGGACCACGAGGAACCCTCTAGAGCCACCTGGGACCCCCTTAGGGCATTCTAGGACCCTTCTAGGGCCCCCAGGGACCCTCTAGAGCCCCCTGGGACCCCCTTAGGGCTTTCTAAGACCCTTCTAGGACCACCAGGAGCCCTTTATAGCCCTCTGGGACCCTCTTTGCGCCTTCTAGGACCCTTCTAGTGCCCCCAGGGACACTCTAGAGCCCCCTGGGACTCCTTAGGGCCTACTAGGACCCTTCTAGGACCACGAGAAACCCTCTAGAGCCCCCTGGGACCTCCTTAGGTCCTTCTAGGACCGTTCTAGGGTCACCAGGAACCCTCTAGAGCCCTCTGGGACCCACTTAGGGCCTTCTAGGACCCTTCTAGGACCACGAGGAACTCTCTAGAGCCCCCTGGGACTTGCTTAAGGCCTTCTAAGACTCTTCTAGGACCACGAGAAACCATCTAGAGCCCCCTGGGACCCACTTAGGGCATTCTAGGTTCATTTTAAGACCCTGGGGAACCCTCTAGAGCCTCGTGGTACCACTTAGAGCCTTGTAGGACTCTTCTAGGACCAGAAGGAACCCTCTAGAGCCCCCTGGGACCCCCTTAGGGCCTTCTAGGACAATTCTAGCGCCCCCAGGGACCCTCTAGAGCCCCCTGGGACACACTTAGGGCCTTCTAGGACCCTTCTAGGACACAGGGAACCCTCAAGAGCCCCCTGGGACCCCCTTAGGGCTTTCTAGGGCCATGGTAAGACCCTGGGGAACCCTCCAGAGCACCCTGGGTCCTCTTTAGTGCCTTCTAGTACCCTTCTAGGGCCCCCAGGGACCTTCTAGAGCCCCCTGGTTACCCTTTGAGCCTTCTAGAACCCTTCTAGGAGCCCCAGGAACCCTCTAGAGCCCGCTGGGACCCCCTTAGGGCCTTCTAGGACCCTTCTAGGACCACAAGGAACCCTCTAGAACCCCCTGGGACCCCTTTAGGGCCTTCTAGGACAATTCTAGGGCCGCCAGGGTCCGTCTAGAGCCCCCTGGGACCCGTTTAGGTCCTTCTAGGACCACCAGGAGCCCTCTAGAGCCCTCTGGGACCCCCTTAGGGCCTTCTGGGACCCTTCTAGGACCACAAGGAACCCTCTAGAGCCCCCTGGGACCCCTTTAGGGCCTTCTAGGACAATTCTAGGGCCACCAGGGTCCCTCTAGAGCCCCCTGGGACCCCTTTAGGGCCTTCTAGGAGTCTTCTAGGACCACCAGGAGCCCTCTAGAGCCCCCTAGGACACACTTAGGGCCTTCTAGGACTCTTCTAGTACCCCCAGGGACCCTCTAGAGCCCCCTGGGACCCTTTTAGGGCCTTCTAGGACCCTCCTAGGACCCACGGGTACCCTCTAGAGCCCTCTGGGACCCTTCTAGGCCTTTCTTGGACCCTTTTAGAATCACCAGGAACCCTCCAGAGTCCCCTGGGACCCTTCTAGGGCCTTCTAGGACCCTTCTAGGACCACGAGGAACCCTCTAGAGCCCCCGGGACCATTTTAGGGCCTTCTAGGACCCTTCTAGGACCACGAGAAACCATCTATAGCTCTCTGGGACCCCTTTAGGGCGTTCTAGGACTCTTCTAGGGTCCCCAGAGACCGTCTAGAGCCCCCTGGGATGCCTTAGAGCCTTCGAGGACCCTTCTAGGACCACGAGGAACCCTCTAGAGCCCTCTGGGACACCTTTTTGCACATTCTAGGACACTTCTAGTGCCCCCAGAGACCCTCTAGAGCTCCCTGGGAGTCTTTAGGGCCTACTAGGACCCTTCTAGGATCACCAGGAACCCTCTAGAGCCCTCTGGGACCCACTTAGGGCCTTCTAGGACCCTTCTAGGACCACGAGGAACCCTCTAGAGCCCCCTGGGACCCCCTTAGGGCATTCTAGGACCCTTCTAGGGCCCCCAGGGACCCTCTAGAGCCCCCTGGGACCCACTTAGAGCTTTCTAAGTCCCTTCTAGGACCACCAGAAGCCCTCTATAGCCCTCTGGGACCCTCTTTGCGCCTTCTAGGACCCTTCTAGTGCCCCAGGGACGCTCTAGAGCCCCCTGGGACTCTTTAGGGCCTACTAGGACCCTTCTAGGACCACGAGAAATCCTCTAGAGCCCCCTGGGACCTCCTTAGGTCCTTCTAGGACCGTTCTAGGGTCACCAGGAACCCTCTAGAGCCCTCTGGGACCCACTTAGGGCCTTCTAGGACCCTTCTAGGACCACGAGGAACTCTCTAGAGTCCCCTGAGACTTGCTTAAGGCCTTCTAGGACTCTTCTAGGACCACGAGAAACCGTCTAGAGCCCCCTGGGACCCACTTAGGGCATTCTAGGTTCATTTTAAGACCCTGGGGAACCCTCTAGAGCCTCGTGGTACCACTTAGAGCCTTGTAGGACCCTTCTAGGACCAGAAGGAACCCTCTAGAGCCCCCTGGGACCCCCTTAGGGCCTTCTAGGACAATTCTAGCGCCCCCAGGGACCCTCTAGAGCCCCCTGGGACACACTTAGAGCCTTCTAGGACCCTTCTAGGACACAGGGAACCCTCAAGAGCCCCCTGGGACCCCCTTAGGGCTTTCTAGGGCCATGGTAAGACCCTGGGGAACCCTCCAGAGCACCCTGGGTCCTCTTTAGTGCCTTCTAGTACCCTTCTAGGGCCCCCAGGGACCTTCTAGAGCCCCCTGGTTACCCTTTGAGCCTTCTAGAACCCTTCTAGGAGCCCCAGGAACCCTCTAGAGCCCGCTGGGACCCCCTTAGGGCCTTCTAGGACCCTTCTAGGACCACAAGGAACCCTCTAGAGCCCCCTGGGACCCCTTTAGGGCCTTCTAGGACAATTCTAGGGCCGCCAGGGTCCGTCTAGAGCCCCCTGGGACCCCTTTAGGGCCTTCTAGGACCCTTCTAGGACCACCAGGAGCCCTCTAGAGCCCCCTAGGACCCACTTAGGGCCTTCTAGGACTCTTCTAGTACCCCCAGGGACCCTCTAGAGCCCCCTGGGACCCTTTTAGGGCCTTCTAGGACCCTCCTAGGACCCACGGGTACCCTCTAGAGCCCTCTGGGACCCTTCTAGGGCTTTCTTGGACCCTTTTAGAATCACCAGGAACCCTCTAGAGCCCCCGGGACCCTTCTAGGGCCTTCTAGGACCCTTCTAGGACCACGAGAAACCATCTATAGCTCTCTGGGACCCCTTTAGGGCGTTCTAGGACTCTTCTAGGGTCCCCAGAGACCGTCTAGAGCCCCCTGGGATGCCTTAGAGCCTTCGAGGACCCTTCTAGGACCACGAGGAACCCTCTAGAGCCCCCTGGGACCCCCTTAGGGCATTCTAGGACCCTTCTAGGGCCCCCAGGGACCCTCTAGAGCCCCCTGGGACCCACTTAGGGCCTTCTAAGACCCTTCTAGGACCACCAGGAGCCCTCTATAGCCCTCTGGGACACCTTTTTGCACATTCTAGGACACTTCTAGTGCCCCCAGAGACCCTCTAGAGCTCCCTGGGAGTCTTTAGGGCCTACTAGGACCCTTCTAGGATCACCAGGAACCCTCTAGAGCCCTCTGGGACCCACTTAGGGCCTTCTAGGACCCTTCTAGGACCACGAGGAACCCTCTAGAGCCCCCTGGGACCCCCTTAGGGCATTCTAGGACCCTTCTGGGGCCCCCAGGGACCCTCTAGAGCCCCCTGGGACCCCCTTAGGGCTTTCTAAGACCCTTCTAGGACCACCAGGAGCCCTCTATAGCCCTCTGGGACCCTCTTTGCGCCTTCTAGGACCCTTCTAGTGCCCCCAGGGACACTCTAGATCCCTCTGGGACTCCTTAGGGCCTACTAGAACCCTTCTAGGAGCCCCAGGAACCCTCTAGAGCCTGCTGGGACCCACTTAGGGCCTTCTAGGACCCTTCTAGGACCACAAGGAACCCTCTAGAGCCCCCTGGGACCCCTTTAGGGCCTTCTAGGACAATTCTAGGGCCGCCAGGGTCCCTCTAGAGCCCCCTGGGACCCCTTTAGGGCCTTCTAGGACCCTTCTAGGACCACCAGGAGCCCTCTAGAGCCCCCTAGGACCCACTTAGGGCCTTCTAGGACTCTTCTAGTACCCCCAGGGACCCTCTAGAGCCCCCTGGGACCCTTTTAGGGCCTTCTAGGACCCTCCTAGGACCCACGGGTACCCTCTAGAGCCCTCTGGGACCCTTCTAGGCCTTTCTTGGACCCTTTTAGAATCACCAGGAACCCTCTAGAGCCCCCGGGACCCTTCTAGGGCCTTCTAGGACCCTTCTAGGACCACGAGAAACCATCTATAGCTCTCTGGGACCCCTTTAGGGCGTTCTAGGACTCTTCTAGGGTCTCCAGAGACCGTCTAGAGCCCCCTGGGATGCCTTAGAGCCTTCGAGGACCATTCTAGGACCACGAGGAACCCTCTAGAGTCCCCTGGGACCCCCTTAGGGCATTCTAGGACCCTTCTAGGGCCCCCAGGGACCCTCTAGAGCCCCCTGGGACCCCCTTAGGGCTTTCTAAGACCCTTCAAGGACCACCAGAAGCCCTCTACAGCCCTCTGGGACACCTTTTTGCACATTCTAGGACACTTCTAGTGCCCCCAGAGACCCTCTAGAGCTCCCTGGGAGTCTTTAGGGCCTACTAGGACCCTTCTAGGATCACCAGGAACCCTCTAGAGCACTCTGGGACCCACTTAGGGCCTTCTAGGACCCTTCTAGGACCACGAGGAACCCTCTAGAGCCCCCTGGGACCCCCTTAGGGCTTTCTAAGACCCTTCTAGGACCACCAGGAGCCCTCTATAGCCCTCTGGGACCCTCTTTGCGCCTTCTAGGACCCTTCTAGTGCCCCCAGGGACACTCTAGAGCCCCCTGGGACTCCTTAGAGCCTACTAGGACCCTTCTAGGACCACGAGAAACCCTCTAGAGCCCCCTGGGACCTTCTTAGGTCCTTCGAGGACCGTTCTAGGGTCACCAGGAACCCTCTAGAGCCCTCTGGGACCCACTTAGGGCCTTCTAGGACCCTTCTAGGACCACGAGGAACTCTCTAGAGCCCCCTGGGACTTGCTTAAGGCTTTCTAGGACTCTTCTAGGACCACGAGAAACCATCTAGAGCCCCCTGGGACCCACTTAGGGCATTCTAGGTTCATTTTAAGACCCTGGGGAACCCTCTAGAGCCTCGTGGTACCACTTAGAGCCTTGTAGGACTCTTCTAGGACCAGAAGGAACCCTCTAGAGCCCTCTGGGACCCCCTTAGGGCCTTCTAGGACAATTCTAGCGCCCCCAGGGACCCTCTAGAGCCCCCTGGGACACACTTAGGGCCTTCTAGGACCCTTCTAGGACACAGGGAACCCTCAAGAGCCCCCTGGGACCCCCTTAGGGCTTTCTAGGGCCATAGTAAGACCCTGGGGAACCCTCCAGAGCACCCTGGGTCCTCTTTAGTGCCTTCTAGTACCCTTCTAGGGCCCCCAGGGACCTTCTAGAGCCCCCTGGTTACCCTTTGAGCCTTCTAGAACCCTTCTAGGAGACCCAGGAACCCTCTAGAGCCCGCTGGGACCCCCTTAGGGCCTTCTAGGACCCTTCTAGGACCACAAGGAACCCTCTAGAGCCCCCTGGGACCCCTTTAGGGCCTTCTAGGACAATTCTAGGGCCGCCAGGGTCCGTCTAGAGCCCCCTGGGACCCCTTTAGGGCCTTCTAGGACCCTTCTAGGACCACCAGGAGCCCTCTAGAGCCCCCTAGGACACACTTAGGGCCTTCTAGGACTCTTCTAGTACCCCCAGGGACCCTCTAGAGCCCCCTGGGACCCTTTTAGGGCCTTCTAGGACCCTCCTAGGACCCACGGGTACCCTCTAGAGCCCTCTGGGACCCTTCTAGGCCTTTCTTGGACCCTTTTAGAATCACCAGGAACCCTCTAGAGCCCCCGGGACCCTTCTAGGGCCTTCTAGGACCCTTCTAGGACCACGAGAAACTATCTATAGCTCTCTGGGACCCCTTTAGGGTGTTCTAGGACTCTTCTAGGGTCTCCAGAGACCGTCTAGAGCCCCCTGGGATGCCTTAGAGCCTTCGAGGACCATTCTAGGACCACGAGGAACCCTCTAGAGCCCCCTGGGACCCCCTTAGGGCATTCTAGGACCCTTCTAGGGCCCCCAGGGACCCTCTAGAGCCCCCTGGGACCCTTTTAGGGCTTTCTAAGACCCTTCTAGGACCACCAGGAGCCCTCTATAGCCCTCTGGGACACCTTTTTGCACATTCTAGGACACTTCTAGTGCCCCCAGAGACCCTCTAGAGCTCCCTGGGAGTCTTTAGGGCCTACTAGGACCCTTCTAGGATCACCAGGAACCCTCTAGAGCACTCTGGGACCCACTTAGGGCCTTCTAGGACCCTTCTAGGACCACGAGGAACCCTCTAGAGCCCCCTGGGACCCCCTTAGGGCTTTCTAAGACCCTTCTAGGACCACCAGGAGCCCTCTATAGCCCTCTGGGACCCTCTTTGCGCCTTCTAGGACCCTTCTAGTGCCCCCAGGGACACTCTAGAGCCCCCTGGGACTCCTTAGAGCCTACTAGGACCCTTCTAGGACCACGAGAAACCCTCTAGAGCCCCCTGGGACCTTCTTAGGTCCTTCGAGGACCGTTCTAGGGTCACCAGGAACCCTCTAGAGCCCTCTGGGACCCACTTAGGGCCTTCTAGGACCCTTCTAGGACCACGAGGAACTCTCTAGAGCCCCCTGGGACTTGCTTAAGGCTTTCTAGGACTCTTCTAGGACCACGAGAAACCATCTAGAGCCCCCTGGGACCCACTTAGGGCATTCTAGGTTCATTTTAAGACCCTGGGGAACCCTCTAGAGCCTCGTGGTACCACTTAGAGCCTTGTAGGACTCTTCTAGGACCAGAAGGAACCCTCTAGAGCCCTCTGGGACCCCCTTAGGGCCTTCTAGGACAATTCTAGCGCCCCCAGGGACCCTCTAGAGCCCCCTGGGACACACTTAGGGCCTTCTAGGACCCTTCTAGGACACAGGGAACCCTCAAGAGCCCCCTGGGACCCCCTTAGGGGTTTCTAGGGCCATAGTAAGACCCTGGGGAACCCTCCAGAGCACCCTGGGTCCTCTTTAGTGCCTTCTAGTACCCTTCTAGGGCCCCCAGGGACCTTCTAGAGCCCCCTGGTTACCCTTTGAGCCTTCTAGAACCCTTCTAGGAGACCCAGGAACCCTCTAGAGCCCGCTGGGACCCCCTTAGGGCCTTCTAGGACCCTTCTAGGACCACAAGGAACCCTCTAGAGCCCCCTGGGACCCCTTTAGGGCCTTCTAGGACAATTCTAGGGCCGCCAGGGTCCGTCTAGAGCCCCCTGGGACCCGTTTAGGGCCTTCTAGGACCCTTCTAGGACCACCAGGAGCCCTCTAGAGCCCCCTAGGACCCACTTAGGGCCTTCTAGGACTCTTCTAGTACCCCCAGGGACCCTCTAGAGCCCCCTGGGACCCTTTTAGGGCCTTCTAGGACCCTCCTAGGACCCACGGGTACCCTCTAGAGCCCTCTGGGACCCTTCTAGGCCTTTCTTGGACCCTTTTAGAATCACCAGGAACCCTCTAGAGCCCCCGGGACCCTTCTAGGGCCTTCTAGGACCCTTCTAGGACCACGAGAAACCATCTATAGCTCTCTGGGACCCCTTTAGGGCGTTCTAGGACTCTTCTAGGGTCCCCAGAGACCGTCTAGAGCCCCCTGGGATGCCTTAGAGCCTTCGAGGACCCTTCTAGGACCACGAGGAACCCTCTAGAGCCCCCTGGGACCCCCTTAGGGCATTCTAGGACCCTTCTAGGGCCCCCAGGGACCCTCTAGAGCCCCCTGGGACCCACTTAGGCCCTACTAGGACCCTTCTAGGATCACGAGGAACCCTCTAGAGCCCTCTGGGACCCACTTAGGGCCTTCTAGGACCCTTCTAGGACCACGAGGAACCCTCTAGAGCCCCCTGGGACCCCCTTAGGGCATTCTAGGACCCTTCTAGGGCCCCCAGGGACCCTCTAGAGCCCCCTGGGACCCCCTTAGGGCTTTCTAAGACCCTTCTAGGACCACCAGGAGCCCTCTATAGCCCTCTGGGACCCTCCTTGCGCCTTCTAGGACCCTTCTAGTGCCCCCAGGGACACTCTAGAGCACCCTGGGACTCTTTAGGGCCTACTAGGACCCTTCTAGGACCACGAGGAACCCTCTAGAGCCCCCTGGGACCCCCTTAGGGCATTCTAGGACCCTTCTAGGGCCCCCAGGGACCCTCTAGAGCCCCCTGGGACCCCCTTAGGGCTTTCTAAGACCCTTCTAGGACCACCAGGAGCCCTCTATAGCCCTCTGGGACTTTCTTTGCGACTTCTAGGACCCTTCTAGTGCCCCCAGGGACACTCTAGAGCCCCCTGGGACTCCTTAGGGCCTACTAGGACCCTTCTAGGACCACGAGAAACCCTCTAGAGCCCCCTGGGACCTCCTTAGTTCCTTCTAGGACCGTTCTAGGGTCACCAGGAACCCTCTAGAGCCCTCTGGGACCCACTTAGGGCCTTCTAGGACCCTTCTAGGACCACGAGGAACTCTCTAGAGCCCCCTGGGACTTGCTTAAGGCCTTCTAAGACTCTTCTAGGACCACGAGAAACCATCTAGAGCCCCCTGGGACCCACTTAGGGCATTCTAGGTTCATTTTAAG
>NW_027206670.1:1500000-1726829 GCF_032191515.1 Phaenicophaeus curvirostris
AGGGCAAAGAGGGGCGGACAAGGGCAAAGAGGGGCGGACAAGGGCAAAGAGGGGCGGACAAGGGCTGAGAATACGGGACAAGGGCAAAGAGGGGCGGACAAGTGATGAGAATACGGGACAATGGCAAAGAGGGGCGGACAAGGGCTGAGAATACGGAATAAGGAAAAAGAGGGGCGGACAAGGGCTGAGAATACGGGACAAGGGCAAAGAGGACCGGACAAGTGCTAAGAATACGGGACAAGGGCAAAGAGGGGCGGACAAGGGCAAAGAGGGGCGGACAAGGGCAAAGAGGGGCGGAAAAGGGCAAAGAGGGGCGGACAGGGGCAAAGAGGGGCGGACAAGGGCAAAGAGGGGCGGACAAGGGCAAAGAGGGGCCGACAAGAGCGGAGAATACGGGACAAGGGCAAAGAGGGGCAGACAAAGTCAAAGAGGGGTGGACAAGGGCAAAGAGGGACGAACAAGGGCAAAGAGGGGCAGAAAAGGGCAAAGACGGGCAGACAAGGGCTAAGACGGGCGGAGAAGTGTGGAGAATATCCGAGAAGTGCAAAGACGGGCGTAGAAGTGCAAAGACGGGCAGACAAGGGCAAAGACGGGCGGACAACAGCAAAGACGGGCGGACAACAGCAAAGACGGGCGGAGAAGTGCGGAGAATACCGGAGACAGGAAAAGACGGGCAGACAAGTGCGGAGAATACGGGACAAGGGCAAAGAGGGGCGGGCAAGGGCAAAGATAGGGGCAGACAAGGGCAAAGAGGTGCGGACAAGGGCAAAGAGGGGCGGACAGGTGCGGAAAATACGGTACACGGGCAAAGATGGGCGGACAAGAGCAAAGACGGGCGGACAAGTGCCAAGACGGGCGGACAAGGGCAAAGAGGAGCGGACAAGGGCAAGGACGGGTGGACAAGGGCAAAGAGGGGCGGACAAGTGCGGAGAATTCAGGACACGTTCAAGGAGGGGCGGACAAGGGCAAAGAGGGCCGGACAAGTTCACAGAGGCGTGGACAAGGGCAAAGAGGGTCGGACAAGGTAAAGAGGAGCGGACAAATGCAAAGAAGGGCAGACAAGGGCAAAGAGTGGCGGACAAGTGCAAAGAGGGGCGGAGAAGGGCAAAGAGGGGTGGACAAGTGCTGAGAATACGGGACAAGGGCAAAGAGGGGCGGACAAGGTCAAAGAGAGGCGGACAAAGGCAAAGAGGGGCTGACAAGGGCAAAGATGGGCGCACAAGGGCAAAGAAACGCGGAGAAGTCAAAGAGGTGCGGACAAGTGCGTAGAATACGGGAAAAGGGCAAAGAGGGGCGGACAAGGGCAAAGAGGGGCGGACAAGGGCAAAGAGGAGCGGACAAAAGCAGAGAATACTGTACAAGGGCAAAGAGGGGCGGACCAGGGCGGAGAATATGGTACAAGGGCAAAGAGGGGTGGACGGGGGCGGAGAATACGGTAGAAGAGCAAAGAGGGGCGGACGAGGGCAAAGAGGGGCGGACGAGGGCAAACAGGGTCGTACAAGGGGCAAGAGGGGCAGACAAGGGCAAATAGGGGTGGATAAGGGCAAAGAGGGGCGGACAAGTGCGGAGAATACGGGACAACCACACAGAGGGGCGGACAAGGGCTGAGAATACGGTACAAGTTCAAAGTGGGGCGGACAAGGACGGAGAATACCGGACAAGTGCAAAGAGGGGCGGACAAGGGCAAAGAGGGGCGGACAAGTGCAGAGAATATGGTACAAGGTCAAAGCGGGGCAGACAAAGGCAAAGAGGGGCGGACAAGTGCAAAGAGGGGCGGACAAAGGCAAAGGGGGGCGGACAAGTGCGTAGAATATGGTACAAGGGCAAAGAGGGGTGGACAAGGGCTAAGAGGGGCGGACATAGGCAAAGAGTGGTGGACAAGGGCAAAGAGGGCTGGAGAAATGCGGAGAATACGGGACAAGGGCAAAGAGGGTCGGACAAGTGCGGAGAAAACGGGACAAGAGCAAAGAGGGGCAGAGAAGGGCGGAGAATACTGGACAAGTGCAAAGAGGGGCGGACAAGTGTGGAGAATACGGGACAACTGCAAAGAGGGGCGAACAAGGGCAAAGAGGTGCAGACAAGAGCCAAGAGGTGTGGACAAGTGCAAAGAGTGGCGGACAAGGGCTGAGAATACGATACAAGGGCAAAGAGGGGCGGACTGGGGCAAAGAGTTGTGGACAAGGGCAGAGAATATGGGATAAGTGCAAAGAGGAGCGGACAAGGGCAAAGAGGGTCGGACAAGTGCAAAGAGGGGCGGACAAGGGCAAAGAGGTGCGGACAAGGGAAAAGAGGGGCAGACAAGGGCAAAGAGGGGCAGACAAGTGCGGAGAATACGGGGCAAGGGCAAAGAGCGGCGGAGAAGTGCGGAGAATACGGGACAATGGCAAAGAGGGGCGGACAAGTGCGGAGAATACGGGACAAGGGCAAAGAGGGTCAGACAAGGGCAAAGAGGGGCGGACAAGGGAAAAGAGGGTTGGAGAAGGGCAAAGAGGGGTGGACAAGGGCAAAGAGGCGCGGACAAGGGCAAAGAGGGAGGGACAATGGCAAAGAGGGGCGGACAAGGGAAAAGAGGGGTGGACAAGGGCAAAGAGGGTCGGACAAGGGCAATGTGGGGCGGACAAGGGCAAAGAGGGGCAGAGAAGTACAGAGAATACAGTAAAAAGTCAAAGAGGGGCGGACAAGTGCGTAGAATACGGTACAAGGGTAAAGAGGGGCGGACAAGGGCAAAGAGAGACGGACAAGTGCAAAGAGGAGCGGAGAAAAGCAGAGAATACTGTACAAGTCCAAAGAGGGGCGGACAAGGCAAAGAGGGTGTGACAAGGGCAATGAGGGGCGGACACATGCAAAGAGGGGCGGAAAAGGGCAAAGAGGGTCGGAAAAGAGCAAAGAGGTTCAAATAAGGGCAAAGAGTGTTGGACAAGGGCGAAGAATACTGTTCAAGGGCAAAGAGGGGCGGACAAGTGCAAAGAGGGTCTGACAAGGGCAAAGAGGGGCCGAAAAGGTCAAAGAGGGGCCTACAAGGGCGAAAAGGAGCGGACAAGGGCTGAGAATACGACACAAGGGCAAAGAAGGCTGGGCAAGGGCATAGAGGGGCGGACAAGGGCAAAGAGTGGCGGACAAGTTCAAAGAGGGGCGGACAAGGGCAAACAGGCTCGGACAAGGGCAAAGAGGGGTGGACAAGGGCAAAGAGGGTCTGACAAGGGCAAAGACGGTCGGACAAGTGCAAAGAGGGGCGGACAAGTGCAAAGAGGGTCTGACAGGGGCAAAGAGGGGCGGACAAGGGCTGAGAATATGGGACAAGGGCAAAGAGGGGCGGAGAAAGGCATGAAGGGCAGACAGGGAAAAGAGGGGCGAACAAGGCCAAAGAGGGGCGGACAGGGGCAAAGAGGGGAGGAGAAGGGCAAAGAGGAGTGGACATTGGCAAAGGGGGGCGGACAAGGGCTGAGAATACGATACAAGGGCAAAGAGGGGCGGAGAAGGGCAAAGTAGGGCGGACAAGTGCAAAGAGGGGCGGACAAGTGTGGAGATTATGGGACAAGGGCAAAGACGGGCGGACAATTGCGGAGAATACGGGACAAAGGCAAAGAGGGGCGGACAAGTGCGGAGAATACAAGACAAGGGCAAAGAGCGGAGGACAAGGGCGGAGAATACGGGACAAGTACAAAGAGGGGCGGACAAGTGTGGAGAATACAGGACAAGGGCAAAGAGGGGCGGAGAAGGGCAAAGAGGGGCAGACAAGGGCAACGAGTGGCGGACAAGGGCAAAGAGGGCGGAGAAGGGCAAAGAGGGGCAGACAAGAGCAACGAGTGGCGGACAAGGGCAAACAAGGGCGGACAAGTGCTGAGAATACGGGACAAGAGCAAAGTGGGTCGGTCAATGCCAAAGTGGGGCGGAGAAGTGCGGAGAATACGGGACAAGGGCAAGAGGGGCGGACAACGGCAAAGAGGGTCGGACGAGCGCAAAGAGGTGCGGACGAAGGAAAAGAGGGGCGGACAAGGGCAAAGAGTGTTGCACAAGGGCAAAGAGGGTCGCACAAGAGAAAAGAGGGACGCACAAGAGCAAAGAGGGGTGGTCAAGGGCAAAGAGGTGCGGACAAGAACGGAGAACACGGTACAAGGGCAAAGAGGGTCGGACAAGTGAAAAGAGCGTCGGAGAATTCCGGAGAATACGGGACAATTGCAAAGAGGGTCCGAAAATATCGGAGAATACGGAAAAAGGGCAAAGAGGGGCGGACAAGTGCGGATAATACGGGACAAGTGCAAAGAGTGACGGATAAGTGCTGAGAATACGGGACAAGGACAAAGAGGGGCGGACAAGTGCTGAGAATATGGGACAATATCAAAGAGGGGCGGACATCGGCAAAGAGGGGCGGACAAGTGCGGAGAATACGGGACATGGGCAAAGAGGGGTGGACAAGATCGGATAATATGGAAAAACTGCAAAGAGTGGCGGACAAGGGCGGAGAATATGGGACAAGGGCAAAGAGGGGTGGAGAAGAACGGAGAATTCGGGACAAGGGCAAAGAGGGGCGGACAAGTGCAGAGAATACTGGACAAGAGCAAAGAGGGGCGGACAAGTGCAAAGAGGGGCGGACAAGTGCAAAGAGGGTCGGACAAGTGCGGAGATCACGGGACAAGAGAAAAGAGGGACGGACAAGTGCTGAGAATATTGGACAAGGGCAAAGAGGGGCGGACAAGGGCATAGAGGGTCGGACAAGGGCAAAGAGGGGCGGACAACTGCGGAGAACACGGGACAAGGGCAAAGAGGGACGGACAAGCGCGGAGAATACAGGACAAGTGCAAAGAGGGGCGGACAAGGGCAAAGAGGGGTGGACAAGGGCAAAGAGGGGCGGACAAGGGCAAAGAGGGGCGGACAAGTGCTGAGAATACGGGAAAGTGCAAAGAGGGGCGGACAAGTGCGGAGAATACAGGATAAGGGCCAAGAGGGGAGGACAAGGGCCGAGAGTGGCGGACAACCCCCAAGAGGGCCGGACAAGTGCAAAGAGAGGCGGACAACGGCCAAGAGGTGCGGAACAAGGGCAAACAGTGGCAGACAAGGGCAAATAGGAGTGGAAAACTGCAAAGAGGTGTGGACAAGTGCGGAGAATACAGGACAAGGGCAAAGAGGGGCGGAGAAGCGCGGAGAATACGGGACAAGGGCAAAGAGGGGCGGACAACTTCTGAGAATACGGGACAAAGGCAAAGAGAGGCGGAGAAGTGCGGAGAATATGGGACAAGGGCAAAGAATACGCGAGAATGTTAAAGAGGGGCGGAGAAGTGCGGAGAATGCGGGACAAGGGCTAAGAGGGGCGGACAAGGGCAAAGAGGGGTGGATAAGGGATAAGAGGTGCGGACAAGGGCAAAGATGGGGGTACAAGAGCAAAGAGGGGCGGACAAGGGCAAAGAGTGGCAGACAAGGGCAAAGAGTGGAGGAAAAGGTCAAAGAGGGGCGGAGAAGTGCAAGGAGAAGAGGAAAAGTGCGGAGAATACTGGACAAGGGCAAAGAGGGGCTTACAAATGTGGAGAATACGGGACAAGAGCAAAGAGGGACAGAAAGGGGTAGAGAATACGGGACAAGAGCAATGAGGGGCGGAGAAGTGCGGAGAATGCGGGGCAAGGGCAAAGAGGTGCGGACAAGGGCAAAGAGGGGCGGACAAGGGCAAAGAGGTTCGGACAAGGGCAAAGAGGGTCGGACAAGGGCAAAGAGGGGCGGACAAGTGCAAAGAGGGGCGGACAATTGCAAAGAGGTTTGGACAAGGGCAAAGAGGGGCGGACAATTGCCGAGAATACGGGACAAGGGCAAAGAGAGACGGACAAGAGCGGAGAATAGAGGACAAAGGCAAGGAGAGGTGGAGAAGGGCCAAGAGGGGCGGACAATGGCAAAGAGGGGCTGAAAAGGGCAAAGAGGGGCGGACAAGTGTGGAGAATATGGGACAAGGGCAAAGAGGGGCGGTCAAGGGCGGAGAATACGTGACAAGGGCAAAGAAGGGGGGACAAGGGTGGAGAATACGGGACAAGGCCAAAGAGGGGCGGAGAAGTGTGGAGAATACGGAACAAGGGCAAAGAGGGACGGACAAGTGCGGAGAATACAGGACAATAGCAAAGACGGGCGGAGAAGTGCAAACTGGGACGGAGAAGGCCAAAGAGAGGCTGAAAAGGGCAAAGAGGGGAGGAAAAGGGCAAAGAGGGGCGGAGAAGTGCGGAGAATGCAGGACAAGGGCAAAGAGGGACGGACAAGGGCAAAGAGGGGCGGACAAGGGAAATGAGGTGCAGACAAGGGCAAAGATGGGGCGACAAGAGCAAAGAGGGGCGGACAAGGGCAAAGAGGGGCGGACAAGGGAAAAGAGGGGCGGACAAGGGAAAAGAGGGGCGGACAAGGGAAAAGAGGTGCAGACAAGGGCAAAGAGGGACAAAAAAGTGTGAAGCATACGGGACAAGGGCAAAGAAGGGAAGACAAGTGCGGAGAATACGGGATAAGGGCAAAACAGGGGCGGAGAAGTGCGGAGAACTCGGGACAAGGGCAAAGAGGGGCGGACAAGGTCAAAGAGAGGCGGACAAAGGCAAAGAGGGGCTGACAAGGGCAAAGATGGGCGCACAAGGGCAAAGAAACGCGGAGAAGTCAAAGAGGGGCGGACAAGTGCGTAGAATACGGGAAAAGGGCAAAGAGGGGCGGACAAGGGCAAAGAGGGGCGGACAAGGGCAAAGAGGAGCGGACAAAAGCAGAGAATACTGTACAAGGGCAAAGAGGGGCGGACCAGGGCGGAGAATATGGTACAAGGGCAAAGAGGGGTGGACGGGGGCGGAGAATACGGTAGAAGAGCAAAGAGGGGCGGACGAGGGCAAAGAGGGGCGGACGAGGGCAAACAGGGTCGTACAAGGGGCAAGAGGGGCAGACAAGGGCAAATAGGGGTGGATAAGGGCAAAGAGGGGCGGACAAGTGCGGAGAATACGGGACAACCACACAGAGGGGCGGACAAGGGCGGAGAATACGGTACAAGTTCAAAGTGGGGCGGACAAGGACGGAGAATACCGGACAATTGCAAAGAGGGGCGGACAAGGGCAAAGAGGGGCGGACAAGTGCAGAGAATATGGTACAAGGTCAAAGCGGGGCAGACAAAGGCAAAGAGGGGCGGACAAGTGCAAAGAGGGGCGGACAAAGGCAAAGGGGGGCGGACAAGTGCGTAGAATATGGTACAAGGGCAAAGAGGGTTGGACAAGGGCTAAGAGGGGCGGACATAGGCAAAGAGTGGTGGACAAGGGCAAAGAGGGCTGGAGAAATGCGGAGAATACGGGACAAGGGCAAAGAGGGTCGGACAAGTGCGGAGAAAACGGGACAAGAGCAAAGAGGGGCAGAGAAGGGCGGAGAATACTGGACAAGTGCAAAGAGGGGCGGACAAGTGTGGAGAATACGGGACAACTGCAAAGAGGGGCGAACAAGGGCAAAGAGGTGCAGACAAGAGCCAAGAGGTGTGGACAAGTGCAAAGAGTGGCGGACAAGGGCTGAGAATACGATACAAGGGCAAAGAGGGGCGGACTGGGGCAAAGAGTTGTGGACAAGGGCAGAGAATATGGGATAAGTGCAAAGAGGAGCGGACAAGGGCAAAGAGGGTCGGACAAGTGCAAAGAGGGGCGGACAAGGGCAAAGAGGTGCGGACAAGGGAAAAGAGGGGCAGACAAGGGCAAAGAGGGGCAGACAAGTGCGGAGAATACGGGGCAAGGGCAAAGAGCGGCGGAGAAGTGCGGAGAATACGGGACAATGGCAAAGAGGGGCGGACAAGTGCGGAGAATACGGGACAAGGGCAAAGAGGGTCAGACAAGGGAAAAAGGGGCGGACAAGGGAAAAGAGGGTCGGAGAAGGGCAAAGAGGGGTGGACAAGGGCAAAGAGGCGCGGACAAGGGCAAAGAGGGAGGGACAATGGCAAAGAGGGGCGGACAAGGGAAAAGAGGGGTGGACAAGGGCAAAGAGGGTCGGACAAGGGCAATGTGGGGCGGACAAGGGCAAAGAGGGGCAGAGAAGTACAGAGAATACAGTAAAAAGTCAAAGAGGGGCGGACAAGTGCGTAGAATACGGTACAAGGGTAAAGAGGGGCGGACAAGGGCAAAGAGAGACGGACAAGTGCAAAGAGGAGCGGAGAAAAGCAGAGAATACTGTACAAGTCCAAAGAGGGGCGGACAAGGCAAAGAGGGTGTGACAAGGGCAATGAGGGGCGGACACATGCAAAGAGGGGCGGAAAAGGGCAAAGAGGGTCGGAAAAGAGCAAAGAGGTTCAAATAAGGGCAAAGAGTGTTGGACAAGGGCGAAGAATACTGTTCAAGGGCAAAGAGGGGCGGACAAGTGCAAAGAGGGTCTGACAAGGGCAAAGAGGGGCCGAAAAGGTCAAAGAGGGGCCTACAAGGGCGAAAAGGAGCGGACAAGGGCTGAGAATACGACACAAGGGCAAAGAAGGCTGGGCAAGGGCATAGAGGGGCGGACAAGGGCAAAGAGTGGCGGACAAGTTCAAAGAGGGGCGGACAAGGGCAAACAGGCTCGGACAAGGGCAAAGAGGGGTGGACAAGGGCAAAGAGGGTCTGACAAGGGCAAAGACGGTCGGACAAGTGCAAAGAGGGGCGGACAAGTGCAAAGAGGGTCTGACAGGGGCAAAGAGGGGCGGACAAGGGCTGAGAATATGGGACAAGGGCAAAGAGGGGCGGAGAAAGGCATGAAGGGCAGACAGGGAAAAGAGGGGCGAACAAGGCCAAAGAGGGGCGGACAGGGGCAAAGAGGGGAGGAGAAGGGCAAAGAGGAGTGGACATTGGCAAAGGGGGGCGGACAAGGGCTGAGAATACGATACAAGGGCAAAGAGGGGCGGAGAAGGGCAAAGTAGGGCGGACAAGTGCAAAGAGGGGCGGACAAGTGTGGAGATTATGGGACAAGGGCAAAGACGGGCGGACAATTGCGGAGAATACGGGACAAAGGCAAAGAGGGGCGGACAAGTGCGGAGAATACAAGACAAGGGCAAAGAGCGGAGGACAAGGGCGGAGAATACGGGACAAGTGCAAAGAGGGGCGGACAAGTGTGGAGAATACAGGACAAGGGCAAAGAGGGGCGGAGAAGGGCAAAGAGGGGCAGACAAGGGCAACGAGTGGCGGACAAGGGCAAAGAGGGCGGAGAAGGGCAAAGAGGGGCAGACAAGAGCAACGAGTGGCGGACAAGGGCAAACAAGGGCGGACAAGTGCTGAGAATACGGGACAAGAGCAAAGTGGGTCGGTCAATGCCAAAGTGGGGCGGAGAAGTGCGGAGAATACGGGACAAGGGCAAGAGGGGCGGACAAGTGCGGAGAATAAGGGACAAGGGCAAAGAGGGGCGGACAACGGCAAAGAGGGTCGGACGAGCGCAAAGAGGTGCGGACGAAGGAAAAGAGGGGCGGACAAGGGCAAAGAGTGTTGCACAAGGGCAAAGAGGGTCGCACAAGAGAAAAGAGGGACGCACAAGAGCAAAGAGGGGTGGTCAAGGGCAAAGAGGTGCGGACAAGAACGGAGAACACGGTACAAGGGCAAAGAGGGTCGGACAAGTGAAAAGAGCGTCGGAGAATTCCGGAGAATACGGGACAATTGCAAAGAGGGTCCGAAAATATCGGAGAATACGGAAAAAGGGCAAAGAGGGGCGGACAAGTGCGGATAATACGGGACAAGTGCAAAGAGTGACGGATAAGTGCTGAGAATACGGGACAAGGACAAAGAGGGGCGGACAAGTGCTGAGAATATGGGACAATATCAAAGAGGGGCGGACATCGGCAAAGAGGGGCGGACAAGTGCGGAGAATACGGGACATGGGCAAAGAGGGGTGGACAAGATCAGATAATATGGAAAAACTGCAAAGAGTGGCGGACAAGGGCGGAGAATATGGGACAAGGGCAAAGAGGGGTGGAGAAGAACGGAGAATTCGGGACAAGGGCAAAGAGGGGCGGACAAGTGCAGAGAATACTGGACAAGAGCAAAGAGGGGCGGACAAGTGCAAAGAGGGGCGGACAAGTGCAAAGAGGGTCGGACAAGTGCGGAGATCACGGGACAAGAGAAAAGAGGGACGGACAAGTGCTGAGAATATTGGACAAGGGCAAAGAGGGGCGGACAAGGGCATAGAGGGTCGGACAAGGGCAAAGAGGGGCGGACAACTGCGGAGAACACGGGACAAGGGCAAAGAGGGACGGACAAGCGCGGAGAATACAGGACAAGTGCAAAGAGGGGCGGACAAGGGCAAAGAGGGGTGGACAAGGGCAAAGAGGGGCGGACAAGGGCAAAGAGGGGCGGACAAGTGCTGAGAATACGGGAAAGTGCAAAGAGGGGCGGACAAGTGCGGAGAATACAGGATAAGGGCCAAGAGGGGAGGACAAGGGCCGAGAGTGGCGGACAACCCCCAAGAGGGCCGGACAAGTGCAAAGAGAGGCGGACAACGGGCAAGAGGTGCGGAACAAGGGCAAACAGTGGCAGACAAGGGCAAATAGGAGTGGAAAACTGCAAAGAGGTGTGGACAAGTGCGGAGAATACAGGACAAGGTCAAAGAGGGGCGGAGAAGCGCGGAGAATACGGGACAAGGGCAAAGAGGGGCGGACAACTTCTGAGAATACGGGACAAAGGCAAAGAGAGGCGGAGAAGTGCGGAGAATATGGGACAAGGGCAAAGAATACGCGAGAATGTTAAAGAGGGGCGGAGAAGTGCGGAGAATGCAGGACAAGGGCTAAGAGGGGCGGACAAGGGCAAAGAGGGGTGGATAAGGGATAAGAGGTGCGGACAAGGGCAAAGATGGGGGTACAAGAGCAAAGAGGGGCGGACAAGGGCAAAGAGTGGCAGACAAGGGCAAAGAGTGGAGGAAAAGGTCAAAGAGGGGCGGAGAAGTGCAAGGAGAAGAGGAAAAGTGCGGAGAATACTGGACAAGGGCAAAGAGGGGCTTACAAATGTGGAGAATACGGGACAAGAGCAAAGAGGGACAGAAAGGGGTAGAGAATACGGGACAAGAGCAATGAGGGGCGGAGAAGTGCGGAGAATGCGGGGCAAGGGCAAAGAGGTGCGGACAAGGGCAAAGAGGGGCGGACAAGGGCAAAGAGGTTCGGACAAGGGCAAAGAGGGTCGGACAAGGGCAAAGAGGGGCGGACAAGTGCAAAGAGGGGCGGACAATTGCAAAGAGGTTTGGACAAGGGCAAAGAGGGGCGGACAAGGGCAAAGAGGGGCGGACAATTGCGGAGAATACGGGACAAGGGCAAAGAGAGACGGACAAGAGCGGAGAATAGAGGACAAAGGCAAGGAGAGGTGGAGAAGGGCCAAGAGGGGCGGACAATGGCAAAGAGGGGCTGAAAAGGGCAAAGAGGGGCGGACAAGTGTGGAGAATATGGGACAAGGGCAAAGAGGGGCGGTCAAGGGCGGAGAATACGTGACAAGGGCAAAGAAGGGGGGACAAGGGTGGAGAATACGGGACAAGGCCAAAGAGGGGCGGAGAAGTGTGGAGAATACGGAACAAGGGCAAAGAGGGACGGACAAGTGCGGAGAATACAGGACAATAGCAAAGACGGGCGGAGAAGTGCAAACTGGGACGGAGAAGGCCAAAGAGAGGCTGAAAAGGGCAAAGAGGGGAGGAAAAGGGCAAAGAGGGGCGGAGAAGTGCGGAGAATGCAGGACAAGGGCAAAGAGGGACGGACAAGGGCAAAGAGGGGCGGACAAGGGAAATGAGGTGCAGACAAGGGCAAAGATGGGGCGACAAGAGCAAAGAGGGGCGGACAAGGGCAAAGAGGGGCGGACAAGGGAAAAGAGGGGCGGACAAGGGAAAAGAGGGGCGGACAAGGGAAAAGAGGTGCAGACAAGGGCAAAGAGGGACAAAAAAGTGTGAAGCATACGGGACAAGGGCAAAGAAGGGAAGACAAGTGCGGAGAATACGGGATAAGGGCAAAACAGGGGCGGAGAAGTGCGGAGAACTCGGGACAAGGGCCAAGAGGGGCGGACAAGTGCAAAGAGGGGCGGACAAGGGCAAAGGGGGGCGGACAAGGGCAAAGGGGTGTGGACAAGGGCTGAAAATACGGTACAAGGGCAAATAGTGTCGGACAAGGGAAAAGAGGGGCGGACAAGGGCAAAGAGGGGCGGACAAGTGCTGAGAATACGGGACAAGATCAAAGAGAGGAGGACAAGGGCAAATAGGGGCACACTAATGCTGAGAATACAGGACAAGGGCAAAGAGGGGGGGACAAGTGCTGAGAACACGGGACAAGGGCAAAAAGTGGCGGACAAGTGCTGAGAACATGGGACAAGGGCAAAAAGGGGCGGACAAGGGCAAAGGGGGGCGGACAAGGGCAAAGGGGGGCGGACAAGGGCAAAGAGGGTCGGACAAACGCTGAGAATACGGAACAAGTGCAAAGAGGGGTGGACAAGTGTTGAGAATATGGGACAAGGGCAAAGAGGGGCGGACAAGGGCAAAGAGGGGCGGACAAGGGCAAAGAGGGGCGGACAAGGGCTGAGAATACGGGACAAGTGAAAAGAGGGGCGGACAACGGCAAAGAGGGGCTGACAATGGCAAAGAGGGGCGGACAAGGGCAAAGAGGGGCGGACAAGGGCAAAGAGGGGCGGACAAGTGCTGAGAATACGGGACAAGGGCAAAGAGGGGAGGACAAGGGCAAAGAGGGGTGGACAAGTGCAAAGAGGGGCGGACAAGGGCAAAGAGGGGCGGACAAGGGCAAAGAGGGGTGGACAAGGGCTGAGAATACGGGACAAGGGCAAAGAGAGGCTAACAAGGGCAAAGAGGGGCGGACAAGGGCAAAGAGGGGCGGACAAGTGCAAAGAGGGGCGGACAAGGGCAAAGAGGGGCGGACAAGGGCAAATACGGGCGGACAAGGTCAAAGAGGGGCGGACAAGAGCAAAGAGGGGCGGACAAGGGCAAAGAGGGACGGACAAGGGCAAAGAGGGACGGACAAGGGCAAAGAGGGACGGACAAGCGTAAAGGGTGCGGACAAAGGCAAAGGGGGCGGACAAGGGCAAAGAGGAGCGGAAAAGGGCAAAGATGGGTGGGGAAGGGCAAAGTGGGGCGGAAAAGTGCGAAGAATATGGGACAAGGGCCAAGAATGGCGGACAAGGGCCAAGAGGGGCAGACAAGGGCCAAGAGGGGTGGACAAGGGCCAAGAGGGGCGGACAAGGGCAAAGAGGGGCGGACAAGTGCTGAGAATACGGGACAAGAGCAAAGAGAGGAGGACAAGGGCAAATAGGGGCACACAAATGCTGAGAATACAGGACAAGGGCAAAGATGGGGGGACAAGTGCTGAGAACACGGGACAAGGGCAAAAAGTGGCGGACAAGTGCTGAGAACATGGGACAAGGGCAAAAAGGGGCGGACAAGGGCAAAGGGGGGCGGACAAGGGCAAAGAGGGGCGGATAAGGGCAAAGAGGGCCGGACAAATGCTGAGAATACGGAAAAAGTGCAAAGAGGGGTGGACATGTGTTGAGAATATGGGACAAGGGCAAAGAGGGGCGGACAAGGGCAAAGAGGGGCGAACAAGGGCAAAGAGGGGCGGACAAGGGCAAAGAGGGGCGGACAAGGGCAAAGAGGGGCGGACAAGGGCTGAGAATACGGGACAAGTGAAAAGAGGGGCGGACAACGGCAAAGAGGGGCGGACAAGGGCAAAGAGGGGCGGACAAGTGCTGAGAATATGGGACAAGGGCAAAGAGGGGAGGACAAGGGCAAAGAGGGGCGGACAAGGGCAAAGAGGGGCGGACAAGGGCAAAGAGGGGCGGACAAGGGCAAAGAGGGGTGGACAAGTGCTGAGAATACGGGACAAGGGCAAAGAGAGGCTAACAAGGGCAAAGAGGGGCAGACAAGGGCAAAGAGGGGCGGACAATGGCAAAGAGGGCCGGACAAGGGCAAAGAGGGGCGGACAAGGGCAAATACGGGCGGACAAGGTCAAAGAGGGGCGGACAAGGGCAAAGTGGGGCGGACAAGGGCAAAGAGGGACGGACAAGGGCAAAGAGGGACGGACAAGCGTAAAGGGTGCGGACAAAGGCAAAGGGGGCGGACAAGGGCAAAGAGGAGCGGAAAAGGGCAAAGATGGGTGGGGAAGGGCAAAGTGGGGCGGAAAAGTGCGAAGAATATGGGACAAGGGCCAAGAATGGCGGAAAAGGGCCAAGAGGGGCAGACAAGGGCCAGGAGGGGTGGACAAGGGCCAAGAGGGGCGGACAAGGGCCAAGAGAGGCGGACAAGTGCTTGAGAATACGGGACAAGGGCAAAGAGGGGCCGACAAGTTCTGAGAATACTAGACAAATGCAAAAATGTGTGGATAAGTTCTGAGAATACGGGACAAGAGCAAAGAGGGGCGGACAAGTGCAAAGAGGGTCAGACAAGGGCAAAAGGGTGGGAAAACGGCAAAGAGGGACGGACAAGGGTAAAGGGGGCGGAGAAGGGCAAAGGGGGCGGACAAGGGCTGAGAATACGGGACAAGGGCAAAGAGGGGCGGACAAGGGCTTAGAATACGGGACAAGGGCAAAGAGGGGCGGACAAGTGCTGAGAATACGGGACCAGGGCAAGGAGGGGCGGACAAGTGCTGAGAATACGGGACAAGGGCAAGGAGGTGCAGACAAGCGCTGAGAATACGGGACAAGGGCAAAGAGGGGCGGACAAGTGCTGAGAATAAGGGACAAGGGCAAAGAGGTGCGGACAAGGGGAAAGAGGGGCGGATAAGTGCAAAGAGGTGCGGACAAGGGGAAACAGGGTCGGACAAGGGCAAAGAGGGGCGGACAAGGTCAAAGAGGGGCTGACAAGGGCAAAGAGGGGCGGACAAGGGCAAAGAGGGCCGGACAAGTGCAAAGAGGGGCGGACAAGTGCTGAGAATACGGGACAAGGGCAAAGAGGGGCGGAAAATGGCAAACAGGGGAGGACAAGGGCAAAGAGGGGAGGACAAGGGCAAAGAGGGTCGGACAAGGGCAAAGAGGGGCGGAGAAGTGCAAAGAGGGGCGGAGAAGTGCAAAGAGGGGCGGACAAGGGCAAAGAGGGGCGGACAAGTGCTGAGAACACGGAACAAGGGCAAAGAGTGTCGGACTAGGGCAAAGAGGGACGGACAAGGACAAAGAGGGGCGGACAAGGGTTGAGAATACTGGACAAGGGCAAAGAGGGCCGGACAAGTGCTGAGATTACGGGACAAGGGCAAAGAGGGGCGGACAAAGGCAAAGAGGGGCGGACAAGGGCAAAGAGGGGCGGACAAGTGCTGAGAATACGGGACAAGGGCAAAGATGGTCGGACAAGGGGAAAGAGGGGCGGAAAAGGGCTGAGAATACGGGACAAGGGCAAAGAGGGGCGGACAAGGGCAAAGAGGGCGGACAAGGGCAAAGAGGGCGGACAAGGGCAAAGAGGGCAGACAAGGGCAAAGAGGGGCGGACAAGGGCAAAGAGGGTCGGACAAGGGCAAAGAGGGGCGGACAAGAGAGGAGAAAACGGGACAAGGGCAAAGACGTGCTGACAAGGGCAAAGAGGGGCAGACAAGGGCATAAGAGGGGCGGACAAGGGCAAAGAGGGGCGGACAAGGGCAAAGAGGGAGGGACAAGGGCAAAGAGGGAGGGACAAGGGCAAAGAGGGACGGACAAGTGCTGAGAATACGGGACAAACAAAGAGGGACGGACAAGTGGAAAGAGGGGTGGACAAGTGCAGATAATACGGGACAAGGGCAAAGAAGGGCCGACCAGGGCAAAAAGGGGCGGACAAGAGCAAAGAGGCGCGGACAAGTGGTGAGAATAAGGGGCAAGGACAAAGAGGGGCGGAAAATGGCAAAGAGGGGCGGACAATGGCAAAGAGGGGCGGACAATTGCAAAGAAGGGCGGACAAGTGCTGAGAATACGGGAGAAGGGCAAAGAGGGGCAGAGAAGGGCAAAGAGGGGCGGAGAAGGGCAAAGAGGGGCGGACAAGGGCAAAGAGGGGCGGACAAGTGCTGCGAATACGGGACAAGGGCAAAGAGGAGCGGACAAGGGCAAAGAGGGGAGAGAAATGGCAACGAGGGGCGGGCAATGGAAATGAGGGGCGGACAAGGGCAAAGAGGGGCGGACAAGTGCTGAGAGTATGGGACAAGGTCAAAGGGGCGGACAATGGCAAAGAGGAGCGGACAAGTGCAAAGAGGGGCGGACAAGGGCTGAGTATTCGGGACAAGGGCAAAGAGGGGCGGACAAGGGCAAAGAGGGGCGGACAAGGGCAAAGAGGGGCGGACAAAAGCAAAGAGGGGCGGACAAGGGCAAAGAGAGTTGGACAAGGGCAAAGAGAGTTGGACAAGGGCAAAGAGGTGCGGACAAGTGCTGAGAAGTTGGGACAAGGGCAAAGAGGAGCGTACAAGGAAAAAGAGGGGCGGACAAGTGCTGAGAATACGGAACAAGGGCAAAGAGGAGCAGACAGGGACAAAGAGCTGCGGACAAGGTCAAAGATGGGCGGACAAGGGCAAAGAGGGGCAGAGAAGAGCGGAGAATACGGGACAGAAGAAAAGAGGGGCGGACAAGGGCAAAGAGGGTCAGACAAGGGCAAAGAGGAGCGGACAAGGGCAAAGAGGGACGGACAAGTGCTGAGAATATGGGAGAAGGGCAAAGAGGGGCGGAAAAGGGAAAGGAGGGTCGGACAAAGTCAAAAAGCGGCGGACAAGGGCAAAGAGGGGAGGACAAGGACAAGGAGGGGCTGAAAAGAGCGGAGAATATTGGACAACGGAAAAGAGGGGCGGATAAGGGCAAATAGGGGCGGACAAGGGCAAAGAGGGGCGGACAAGGGCAAAGAGGGGCGGACAAGGGCAAAGAGGGGCGGACAAGTGCTGACAATTCAGGACAAGGGAAAATAGGGGCGGCAAGATCAAAGAGGGTTGGACAAGGGCAAAGAGGGGCGGACAAGAGCTGAGAATATTGGACAAGGGCAAAGAGGGGTGGACAAGGGCAATGAGGGGCGGACAAGGGAAAAGAGGGTCGGACAAGGGCAAAGAGGGGCGGACAAGTGCAAAGAGGGAAGGACAAGGGCAAAGAAGGGCGGAAAAGGGCAAAGAGGGGCGGACAAGGGCAAAGAGGGGCGGACAAGGGCAAAGAGGGCCGGACAAGTGCTGAGAATACGGGACTAGGGTAAAGAGGGGAGGACAAGGGCAAAAAGGGGCGGACAAGTGCTGAGAATACGGGACAAGGGCAAAGAAGGGCGGACAAGGGCAAAGAGGGGAGGACAAGGGCAAAGAGGGGCGGACAAGTGTTGGGAATACGGGACAAGGGCAAAGAGGTTCGGACAAGGGCAAAGAGGGGCGGACAAGGGCAAAGAGGGGCGGACAAGTGTTTAGAATACGGGACAAGGGCAAAGAGGTTCGGAGAAGGGCAAAGAGGTTCGGACAAGGGCAAAGAGGGGCGGACAAGGGCAAAGAGGGGCCGACAATTGTAGAGAATATGGGACAAGGGCAAAGAGGGACGGACAAGGACAAAGAGGGACGGACAAAGGCAAAGAGGGGCGGACAAAGGCAAAGAGGGGCGGACAAGGACAAAGAGGGGCGGACAACGACAACGAGGGGCGGACAAGGGCAAAGAGGGGCGGACAAGTGCTGAGAGTATGGGACAAGGGCAAAGAGGGGCGGACAAGGTCAAGGAGGGTCGGACAAGGGCAAACAGGGTCGGACAAGGTGAAAGAGAGGCGGACAAGGGCAAAGAGGGGCGGACAAGGGCAAAGAGGGGCGGACAAGGGAAAAGAGGGTCGGACAAGGGTAAAGAGGGGCGGACAAGTGCAAAGAGGGGCGGACAAGGGCAAAGAGGGGCGGACAAGGGCAAAGAGGGGCGGACAAGGGCAAAGAGGGCCGGACAAGGGCAAAGAGGGCCGGACAAGTGCTGAGAATACGGGACTAGGGTAAAGAGGGGAGGACAAAGGCAAAAAGGGGTGGACAAGTGCTGAGAATACGGGACAAGGGCAAAGAGGGGCGGACAAGGGCAAAGAGGGGAGGACAAGGGCAAAGAGGGGCGGACAAGTGTTGGGAATACGGGACAAGGGCAAAGAGGTTCGGACAAGGGCAAAGAGGGGCGGACAAGGGCAAAGAAGAGCGGACAAGGGCAAAGAGGGGCGGACAAGGGCAAAGAGGGGCGGACAAGGGCAAAGAGGTTCGGACAAGGGCAAAGAGGGGCGGACAAGGGCAAATAAGGGCGTACAAGGGCAAAGAGGGACGGACAAAGGCAAAGAAGGGCGGAAAAAGGCAAAGAGGGGCGGACAAGGGTAAAGAGGGGCGGACAAGGGCAACGAGGGGCGGACAAGAGCTGAGAATATGGGACAAGGGCAAAGAGGGACGGACAAGGGCAAATAAGGGCGTACAAGGGCAAAGAGGGACGGACAAAGGCAAAGAAGGGCGGAAAAAGGCAAAGAGGGGCAGACAAGGGTAAAGAGGGGCGGACAAGGGCAACGAGGGGCGGACAAGAGCTGAGAATATGGGACAAGGGCAAAGAGGGGCGGACAAGGGCAAAGAGGGGCGGACAAGGGCAAGGAGGGGCGGACAAGTTCTGAGAATATTGGACAAGGGCAAAGAGGGGCGGACACGGGCAAAGAGGGGCGGACAAGGGCAAAGAGGGTCGGACAAGTGCTGAGAATACGGGACAAGGGCAAAGAGGGGCGGACAAGTGCTGAGAATACGGGACAAGGGCAAGGAGGTACAGACAAGCGCTGAGAATACGGGACAAGGGCAAAGAGGGGCGGACAAGTCCTGAGAATAAGGGACAAGGGCAAAGAGGGTCGGAGAAGGGCAAAGAGGGGCGGACAATGGCAAAGAGGGGCAGACAATGGCAAAGAAGGGCGGACAAGGGCTGGGAATACAGGAGAAGGGCAAAGAGGGGCGGACAAGGGCAAAGAGGGGCGGACATTGGCAAAGAGGGGCGGACAATGGCAAAGAGGGGCGGACAATGGCTGGGAATACGGGAGAAGGGCAAAGAGGGGCGGACAAGGGCAAAGAGGGGCGGACAAGGGCAAACAGGGGCGGACAAGGGCTGAGAATACGGGACAAGGGCAAAGAGGGGCGGACAAGTGCTGAGAATACGGGACAATGGCAAAGAGGGGCGGACAAGGACTGAGAATACGGAACAAGGAGAAAGAGGGGCGGACAAGTGCTGAGAATACGGGACAAGGGCAAAGAGGGGCAGACAAGTGCTGAGAATACGGGACCAGGGCAAACAGGGGCGGACAAGTGCTGAGAATACGGGACAAGTGCAAGGAGGTGCAGACAAGTGCAGAGAATATGGGACAAGGGCAAAGAGGGGCGGACAAGTGCTGAGAATACGGGTCAAGGTCAAAGTGGTGCGGACAAGGGGAAAGAGGGGCGGACAAGGGAAAGAGGGGCGGACAAAGGCAAAGAGGGGCGGACAAGGGCAAATACGGGCGGACAAGGTCAAAGAGGGGCGGACAAGGACAAAGAGGGGCGTACAAGGACAAAGAGGGGCGGACAAGGGCTGAGAACATGGGACAAGTGCAAAGAGGAGCGGACAAGGGCAAAGAGGGGCGGACAAGTGCAAAGAGGGGCGGACAAGGGCAAAAGGGGCGGACAAGTGCTGAGAATAGGGGACAAGGGCAAAGAGGGGCGGACAAGGGCTTAGAATACGGGACAAGGGCAAAGAGGGGCGGACAAGTGCTGAGAATACGGGACAAGGGCAAGGAGGTACAGACAAGCGCTGAGAATACGGGACAAGGGCAAAGAGGGGCGGACAAGTGCTGAGAATAAGGGACAAGGGCAAAGAGGTGCGGACAAGGGGAAAGAGGGGTGGACAAGGGAAAGAGGGGCGGACAAAGGCAAAGAGGTGCGGATAAGGTCAAATACGGGCGGACAAGGTCAAAGAGGGGCGGACAAGGGGAAAGAGGGGCTGAAAAGGGCAAAGAGGGGTGGACAAGGGCAAAGAGGGGCGGACAAGAGCTGAGAATACGGGACAAGTGCAAAGAGGGGCGGACAAGTGCAAAGAGGGGCGGACAAGTGCTGAAAATACGGAACAAGCGCAAAGAGGGGAGGACAAGGGCAAAGAGGGGCGGATAAGGGCAAAGAGGGGCGGACAAGGGCAAAGAGGGGCGGACAAGTGCTGAGAATACAGGACAAGAGCAAAGAGGGGCGGACAATTTCTGAGATCCGGGACAAGGGCAAAGAGGGGCGGACAAGGGCAAAGATGGGCGGACAAGAGCTAAGAGGGGCGGACAAGGGCAAAGAGGGGCGGACAAGGGCAAAGAGGGGCGGACAAGGACAAAGGGGGGCGGACAAGGACAAAGAGGGGCGGACAAGTGCTGAGAATACAGGACAAGGGCAAAGAGGGGCGGACATTTTCTGAGATCCGGGACAAGGGCAAAGAGGGGCGGACAAGGGCAAAGATGGGCGGACAAGAGCAAAGAGGGGCGGACAAGAGCAAAGAGGGGCGGACAAGAACAAAGAGGGGCGGACAAGTACAAAGAGGGCGGTCAAGAACAAAGAGGGGCGGACAAGAACAAAGAGGGGCGGACAAGGGCAAAGAGGGGCGGACAAGGGCAAAGAGGGGCGGACAAGGGCAAATGGGGGCGGACAAGGGCAAAGAGGGGCGGACAAGGGCAAAGAGGGGCGGACAATGGCAATGAGGGTCGGACAAGTGCCGAGAATATGGGACAAGGGCCAAGAGGGGCGGACTACGCCCAAGAGGGTTGGACAAGTAAAAAAAATGGGCGGACAAGGGCCAAGTGGGGCGGACAATTGCAAAGAGGGGCGTACAAGGGCAAAGAGGGGCGGACAAGTGATGAGAATACGGAAGAAGGGCAAAGAGGGGCGGACAAGTGCTGAGAATACGGGACAAGGGCAAAGAGGGCGGACAAGGGCAAAGAGGGGCGGACAAGGTCTGAGAATACAGGACAAGGGCAAAGAGGGGCGGACAACTGTTGAGAATACGGGACAAGGGCAAAGAGGGGCGGACAGGGGCTGAGAATATGGGACAAGGGCAAAGAGGGGCGGACAAGGGCAAAAAGGGGCGGACAATGCCAAAGAGGGGCGGACAATTGCTGAGAACACGGGACAAGGGCAAAGAGGGGCGGACAAGGGCAAAAAGGGGCGGACAAGGGCAAAGAGGGGCGGACAAGGGCTGAGAATACGGGACAAGGTCAAATAGGGGCGGACAAGGTCGAAGAGGGACGGACAAGTGCTGAGAATATGGGAGAAGGGCAAAGAGGGGCGGAAAAGGGAAAGGAGGGTCGGACAAAGTCAAAAAGCGGCGGACAAGGGCAAAGAGGGGAGGACAAGGACAAGGAGGGGCTGAAAAGAGCGGAGAATATTGGACAAGGGAAAAGAGGGGCGGATAAGGGCAAATAGGGGCGGACAAGGGCAAAGAGGGGCGGACAAGGGCAAAGAGGGGCGGACAAGTGCTGACAATTCGGGACAAGGGCAAATAGGGGCGGCAAGATCAAAGAGGTTTGGACAAGGGCAAAGAGGGGCGGACAAGGGCAAAGAGGGGCGGACAAGGGCAAAGAGGGGAGGACAAGGGCAAAGAGGGGCGGACAAGTGTTGAGAATACGGGACAAGGGCAAAGAGGTTCGGACAAGGGCAAAGAGGTTCAGACAAGGGCAAAGAGGGGCGGACAAGGGCAAAGAGGGGCCGACAATTGTAGAGAATATGGGACAAGGGCAAAGAGGGACGGACAAGGGCAAAGAGGGACGGACAAAGGCAAAGAGGGGCGGACAAAGGCAAAGAGGGGCGGACAAGGGCAAAGAGGGGCGGACAAGGGCAACGAGGGGCGGACAAGTGCTGAGAATATGGGACAAGGGCAAAGAGGGGCGGACAAGGGTAAAGAGGGGCGGACAAGGGCAAAGAGTTTCGGACAAGGGCAAAGAGGGTCGGACAAGGGCAAAGAGGGGCGGACAAGGGCAAGGAGGGGCGGACAAGGGCAAGGAGGTGCGGACAAGGGCAAGGAGGGGCGGACAAGGGCAAAGAGGGTCGGACAAGGGCAAAGAGGGGCGGACAAGGGCAAAGAGGGGCGGACAAGTGCTGAGAATATTGGACAAGGGCAAAGAGGGGTGGACAAGGGCAAAGAGGGGCGGACAAGGGAAAAGAGGGTCGGACAAGGGCAAAGAGGGGCGGACAAGTGCAAAGAGGGAAGGACAAGGGCAAAGAAGCGCGGACAAGGGCAAAGAGGGGCGGACAAGGGCAAAGAGGGGCGGACAAGGGCAAAGAGGGCCGGACAAGTGCTGAGAATACGGGACTAGGTTAAAGAGGGGAGGACAAGGGCAAAAAGGGGTGGACAAGTGCTGAGAATACGGGACAAGGGCAAAGAGGGGCGGACAAGTGTTGGGAATACAGGACAAGGGCAAAGAGGTTCGGACAAGGGCAAAGAGGGGCGGACAAGGGCAAAGAGGGGCGGACAAGTGTTGAGAATACGGGACAAGGGCAAAGAGGTTCGGACAAGGGCAAAGAGGTTCGGACAAGGGCAAAGAGGGGCGGACAAAGGCAAACAGGGGCCGACAATTGTAGAGAATATGGGACAAGGGCAAAGAGGGACGGACAAGGGCAAAGAGGGACGGACAAAGGCAAAGAGGGGCGGACAAAGGCAAAGAGGGGCGGACAAGGGCAAAGAGGGGCAGACAACTGCAACGAGGGGCGGACAAGTGCTGAGAATATGGGACAAGGGCAAAGAGGGGCGGACAAGGGCAAAGAGGGGCGGACAAGTGCTGAGAGTATGGGACAAGGGCAAAGAGGGGCGGACAAGGGCAAGGAGGGTCGGACAAGGGCAAAGAGGGGCGGACAAGTGTTGGGAATACGGGACAAGGGCAAAGAGGTTCGGACAAGGGCAAAGAGGGGCGGACAAGGGCAAAGAAGAGCGGACAAAGGCAAAGAGGGGCGGACAAGGGCAAAGAGGGGCGGACAAGGGCAAAGAGGGGCGGACAAGGGCAAAGAGGGGCGGACAAGGGCAAAGAGGGGCCGACAATTGTAGAGAATATGGGACAAGGGCAAAGAGGGACGGACAAGGGCAAAGAAGGGCGTACAAGGGCAAAGAGGGACGGACAAAGGCAAAGAAGGCCGGAAAAAGGCAAAGAGGGGCGGACAAGGGTAAAGAGGGGCGGACAAGGGCAACGAGGGGCGGACAAGAGCTGAGAATATGGGACAAGGGCAAAGAGGGGCGGACAAGGGCAAAGAGGGGCGGACAAGGGCAAAGAGGGGCGGACAAGTTCTGAGAATATTGGACAAGGGCAAAGAGGGGCGGACACGGGCAAAGAGGGGCGGACAAGGGCAAAGACGGTCGGACAAGTGCTGAGAATACGGGACAAGGGCAAAGAGGGGCGGACAAGGGCAAAGAGGGGCGGACAAGGGGAAAGAGGGGCTGAAAAGGGCAAAGAGGGGTGGACAAGGGCAAAGAGGGGCGGACAAGAGCTGAGAATACGGGACAAGTGCAAAGAGGGGCGGACAAGGGCAAAGAGGGGCGGACAAGTGCTGAAAATACGGAACAAGCGCAAAGAGGGGCGGACAAGGGCAAAGAGGGGCGGACAAGGGCAAAGAGGGGCGGACAAGGGCAAAGAGGGGCGGACAAGTGCTGAGAATACAGGACAAGAGCAAAGAGGGGCGGACAATTTCTGAGATCCGGGACAAGGGCAAAGAGGGGCGGACAAGGGCAAAGATGGGCGGACAAGAGCTAAGAGGGGCGGACAAGGGCAAAGAGGGGCGGACAAGGGCAAAGAGGGGCGGACAAGGACAAAGGGGGGCGGACAAGGACAAAGAGGGGCGGACAAGTGCTGAGAATACAGGACAAGGGCAAAGAGGGGCGGACATTTTCTGAGATCCGGGACAAGGGCAAAGAGGGGCGGACAAGGGCAAAGATGGGCGGACAAGAGCAAAGAGGGGCAGACAAGAGCAAAGAGGGGCGGACAAGAACAAAGAGGGGCGGACAAGTACAAAGAGGGCGGTCAAGAACAAAGAGGGGCGGACAAGAACAAAGAGGGGCGGACAAGGGCAAAGAGGGGCGGACAAGGGCAAAGAGGGGCGGACAAGGGCAAATGGGGGCGGACAAGGGCAAAGAGGGGCGGACAAGGGCAAAGAGGGGCGGACAATGGCAATGAGGGTCAGACAAGTGCCGAGAATATGGGACAAGGGCCAAGAGGGGCGGACTACGCCCAAGAGGGTTGGACAAGTAAAAAAAATGGGCGGACAAGGGCCAAGTGGGGCGGACAATTGCAAAGAGGGGCGTACAAGGGCAAAGAGGGGCGGACAAGTGATGAGAATACGGAAGAAGGGCAAAGAGGGGCGGACAAGTGCTGAGAATACGGGACAAGGGCAAAGAGGGCGGACAAGGGCAAAGAGGGGCGGACAAGGTCTGAGAATACAGGACAAGGGCAAAGAGGGGCGGACAACTGTTGAGAATACGGGACAAGGGCAAAGAGGGGCGGACAGGGGCTGAGAATATGGGACAAGGGCAAAGAGGGGCGGACAAGGGCAAAAAGGGGCGGACAATGCCAAAGAGGGGCGGACAATTGCTGAGAACACGGGACAAGGGCAAAGAGGGGCGGACAAGGGCAAAAAGGGGCGGACAAGGGCAAAGAGGGGCGGACAAGGGCAAAGAGGGGCGGACAAGGGCTGAGAATACGGGACAAGGTCAAATAGGGGCGGACAAGGTCGAAGAGGGACGGACAAGTGCTGAGAATATGGGAGAAGGGCAAAGAGGGGCGGAAAAGGGAAAGGAGGGTCGGACAAAGTCAAAAAGCGGCGGACAAGGGCAAAGAGGGGAGGACAAGGACAAGGAGGGGCTGAAAAGAGCGGAGAATATTGGACAAGGGAAAAGAGGGGCGGATAAGGGCAAATAGGGGCGGACAAGGGCAAAGAGGGGCGGACAAGTGCAAAGAGGGGCGGACAAGTGCTGACAATTCGGGACAAGGGCAAATAGGGGCGGCAAGATCAAAGAGGTTTGGACAAGGGCAAAGAGGGGCGGACAAGGGCAAAGAGGGGCGGACAAGGGCAAAGAGGGGAGGACAAGGGCAAAGAGGGGCGGACAAGTGTTGAGAATACGGGACAAGGGCAAAGAGGTTCGGACAAGGGCAAAGAGGTTCAGACAAGGGCAAAGAGGGGCGGACAAGGGCAAAGAGGGGCCGACAATTGTAGAGAATATGGGACAAGGGCAAAGAGGGACGGACAAGGGCAAAGAGGGACGGACAAAGGCAAAGAGGGGCGGACAAAGGCAAAGAGGGGCGGACAAGGGCAAAGAGGGGCGGACAAGGGCAACGAGGGGCGGACAAGTGCTGAGAATATGGGACAAGGGCAAAGAGGGGCGGACAAGGGCAAAGAGGGGCGGACAAGGGCAAAGAGGGGCGGACAAGGGCAAAGAGGGTCGGACAAGGGCAAAGAGGGTCGGACAAGGGCAAAGAGGGGCGGACAAGGGCAAGGAGGGGCGGACAAGGGCAAGGAGGGGCGGACAAGGGCAAAGAGGGTCGGACAAGGGCAAAGAGGGGCGGACAAGGGCAAAGAGGGGCGGACAAGTGCTGAGAATATTGGACAAGGGCAAAGAGGGGTGGACAAGGGCAGAGAGGGGCGGACAAGGGAAAAGAGGGTCGGACAAGGGCAAAGAGGGGCGGACAAGTGCAAAGAGGGAAGGACAAGGGCAAAGAAGCGCGGACAAGGGCAAAGAGGGGCGGACAAGGGCAAAGAGGGCCGGACAAGGGCAAAGAGGGCCGGACAAGTGCTGAGAATACGGGACTAGGTTAAAGAGGGGAGGACAAGGGCAAAAAGGGGTGGACAAGTGCTGAGAATACGGGACAAGGGCAAAGAGGGGCGGACAAGTGTTGGGAATACAGGACAAGGGCAAAGAGGTTCGGACAAGGGCAAAGAGGGGCGGACAAGGGCAAAGAGGGGCGGACAAGTGTTGAGAATACGGGACAAGGGCAAAGAGGTTCGGACAAGGGCAAAGAGGTTCGGACAAGGGCAAAGAGGGGCGGACAAGGGCAAACAGGGGCCGACAATTGTAGAGAATATGGGACAAGGGCAAAGAGGGACGGACAAGGGCAAAGAGGGACGGACAAAGGCAAAGAGGGGCGGACAAAGGCAAAGAGGGGCGGACAAGGGCAAAGAGGGGCAGACAACTGCAACGAGGGGCGGACAAGTGCTGAGAATATGGGACAAGGGCAAAGAGGGGCGGACAAGGGCAAAGAGGGGCGGACAAGTGCTGAGAGTATGGGACAAGGGCAAAGAGGGGCGGACAAGGGCAAGGAGGGTCGGACAAGGGCAAAGAGGGGCGGACAAGTGTTGGGAATACGGGACAAGGGCAAAGAGGTTCGGACAAGGGCAAAGAGGGGCGGACAAGGGCAAAGAAGAGCGGACAAAGGCAAAGAGGGGCGGACAAGGGCAAAGAGGGGCGGACAAGGGCAAAGAGGGGCGGACAAGGGCAAAGAGGGGCGGACAAGGGCAAAGAGGGCGGACAAGTGCCAAGAGGGGCGGACAAGGGCAAAGAGGGCGGACAAGTGCTGAGAATATGGGACAAGGGCAAAGAGGGGCGGACAAGGGCAAAGAGGGGCGGACAAGGGCAAAGAGGGGCGGACAATGGCAAAGAGGGGCGGACAATGGCAAAGAAGGGAGGACAATGGCAAAGAAGGGCGGACAATGGCAAAGAAGGGCGGACAAGGGCTGGGAATACTGGAGAAGGGCAAAGAGGGGCGGACAAGGGCAAAGAGGGGCGGACAAGGGCAAAGAGGGGCGGACATTGGCAAAGAGGGGCGGACAATGGCAAAGAGGGGCGGACAATGGCAAAGAAGGGCGGACAAGGGCTGGGAATACGGGAGAAGGGCAAAGAGGGGCGGACAAGGGCAAAGAGGGGCGGACAAGGGCAAAGAGGGGCGGACAAGGGCTGAGATACGGGACAAGGCAAAGAGGGGCGGACAAGTGATGAGAATATGGGACAATGGCTAAGAGGGGCGGACAAGGGCTGAGAATACGGAACAAGGAAAAAGAGGGGCGGACAAGTGCTGAGAATACGGGACAAGGGCAAAGAGGGGCAGACAAGTGCTGAGAATACGGGACCAGGGCAAACAGGGGCGGACAAGTGCTGAGAATACGGGACAAGTGCAAGGAGGTGCAGACAAGTGCAGAGAATATGGGACAAGGGCAAAGAGGGGCGGACAAGTGCTGAGAATACGGGACAAGGTCAAAGTGGTGCGGAAAAGGGGAAAGAGGGGCGGACAAGGGAAAGAGGGGCGGACAAAGGCAAAGAGGGGCGGACAAGGGCAAATACGGGCGGACTAGGTCAAAGAGGGGCGGACAAGGACAAAGAGGGGCGTACAAGGACAAAGAGGGGCGGACAAGGGCTGAGAACATGGGACAAGTGCAAAGAGGAGCGGACAAGGGCAAAGAGGGGCGGACAAGTGCAAAGAGGGGCGGACAAGGGCAAAAGGGGCGGACAAGGGCTGAGAATAGGGGACAAGGGCAAAGAGGGGCGGACAAGGGCTTAGAATACGGGACAAGGGCAAAGAGGGGCGGACAAGTGCTGAGAATACGGGACAAGGGCAAGGAGGTACAGACAAGCGCTGAGAATACGGGACAAGGGCAAAGAGGGGCGGACAAGTGCTGAGAATAAGGGACAAGGGCAAAGAGGTGCGGACAAGGGGAAAGAGGGGCAGACAAGGGAAAGAGGGGAGGACAAGGGCAAAGAGGGCCGGACAAGGGCAAAGAGGGCCGACCAAGTGCTGAGAATACGGGACTAGGGTAAAGAGGGGAGGACAAGGGCAAAAAGGGGTGGACAATTGCTGAGAATACGGGACAAGGGCAAAGAAGGGCGGACAAGGGCAAAGAGGGGAGGACAAGGGCAAAGAGGGGCGGAAAAGGGCAAAGAGGGGCGGACAAGTGTTGAGAATACGGGACAAGGGCAAAGAGGTTCGGACAAGGGCAAAGAGGTTCGGACAAGGGCAAAGAGGGGCGGACAAGGGCAAAGAGAGGCCGACAATTGTAGAGAATATGGGACAAGGGCAAAGAGGGACGGACAAGGGCAAAGAGGGACGGACAAAGGCAAAGAGGGGCGGACAAAGGCAAAGAGGGGCGGACAAGGGCAAAGAGGGGCGGACAACGGCAACGAGGGGCGGACAAGGGCTGAGAATATGGGACAAGGGCAAAGAGGGGCGGACAAGGGCAAGGAGGGGCGGACAAGGGCAAGGAGGGGCGGACAAGGGCAAAGAGGGTCGGACAAGGGCAAAGAGGGGCGGACAAGGGCAAAGAGGGGCGGACAAGTGCTGAGAATATTGGACAAGGGCAAAGAGGGGTGGACAAGGGCAGAGAGGGGCGGACAAGGGAAAAGAGGGTCGGACAAGGGCAAAGAGGGGCGGACAAGTGCAAAGAGGGAAGGACAAGGGCAAAGAAGCGCGGACAAGGGCAAAGAGGGGCGGACAAGGGCAAAGAGGGCCGGACAAGGGCAAAGAGGGCCGGACAAGTGCTGAGAATACGGGACTAGGTTAAAGAGGGGAGGACAAGGGCAAAAAGGGGTGGACAAGTGCTGAGAATACGGGACAAGGGCAAAGAGGGGCGGACAAGTGTTGGGAATACAGGACAAGGGCAAAGAGGTTCGGACAAGGGCAAAGAGGGGCGGACAAGGGCAAAGAGGGGCGGACAAGTGTTGAGAATACGGGACAAGGGCAAAGAGGTTCGGACAAGGGCAAAGAGGTTCGGACAAGGGCAAAGAGGGGCGGACAAGGGCAAACAGGGGCCGACAATTGTAGAGAATATGGGACAAGGGCAAAGAGGGACGGACAAGGGCAAAGAGGGACGGACAAAGGCAAAGAGGGGCGGACAAAGGCAAAGAGGGGCGGACAAGGGCAAAGAGGGGCAGACAACTGCAACGAGGGGCGGACAAGTGCTGAGAATATGGGACAAGGGCAAAGAGGGGCGGACAAGGGCAAAGAGGGGCGGACAAGTGCTGAGAGTATGGGACAAGGGCAAAGAGGGGCGGACAAGGGCAAGGAGGGTCGGACAAGGGCAAAGAGGGGCGGACAAGTGTTGGGAATACGGGACAAGGGCAAAGAGGTTCGGACAAGGGCAAAGAGGGGCGGACAAGGGCAAAGAAGAGCGGACAAAGGCAAAGAGGGGCGGACAAGGGCAAAGAGGGGCGGACAAGGGCAAAGAGGGGCGGACAAGGGCAAAGAGGGGCGGACAAGGGCAAAGAGGGCGGACAAGTGCCAAGAGGGGCGGACAAGGGCAAAGAGGGCGGACAAGTGCTGAGAATATGGGACAAGGGCAAAGAGGGGCGGACAAGGGCAAAGAGGGGCGGACAAGGGCAAAGAGGGGCGGACAATGGCAAAGAGGGGCGGACAATGGCAAAGAAGGGAGGACAATGGCAAAGAAGGGCGGACAATGGCAAAGAAGGGCGGACAAGGGCTGGGAATACTGGAGAAGGGCAAAGAGGGGCGGACAAGGGCAAAGAGGGGCGGACAAGGGCAAAGAGGGGCGGACATTGGCAAAGAGGGGCGGACAATGGCAAAGAGGGGCGGACAATGGCAAAGAAGGGCGGACAAGGGCTGGGAATACGGGAGAAGGGCAAAGAGGGGCGGACAAGGGCAAAGAGGGGCGGACAAGGGCAAAGAGGGGCGGACAAGGGCTGAGATACGGGACAAGGCAAAGAGGGGCGGACAAGTGATGAGAATATGGGACAATGGCTAAGAGGGGCGGACAAGGGCTGAGAATACGGAACAAGGAAAAAGAGGGGCGGACAAGTGCTGAGAATACGGGACAAGGGCAAAGAGGGGCAGACAAGTGCTGAGAATACGGGACCAGGGCAAACAGGGGCGGACAAGTGCTGAGAATACGGGACAAGTGCAAGGAGGTGCAGACAAGTGCAGAGAATATGGGACAAGGGCAAAGAGGGGCGGACAAGTGCTGAGAATACGGGACAAGGTCAAAGTGGTGCGGAAAAGGGGAAAGAGGGGCGGACAAGGGAAAGAGGGGCGGACAAAGGCAAAGAGGGGCGGACAAGGGCAAATACGGGCGGACTAGGTCAAAGAGGGGCGGACAAGGACAAAGAGGGGCGTACAAGGACAAAGAGGGGCGGACAAGGGCTGAGAACATGGGACAAGTGCAAAGAGGAGCGGACAAGGGCAAAGAGGGGCGGACAAGTGCAAAGAGGGGCGGACAAGGGCAAAAGGGGCGGACAAGGGCTGAGAATAGGGGACAAGGGCAAAGAGGGGCGGACAAGGGCTTAGAATACGGGACAAGGAAAAAGAGGGGCGGACAAGTGCTGAGAATACAGGACAAGGGCAAAGAGGGGCGGACAAGGGCAAAAGGGGCGGACAAGGGCTGAGAATACGGGACAAGGTCAAATAGGGGCGGACAAGGTCGAAGAGGGGCGGACAAGTGCTGAGAATACGGGACAAGGGCGAAGAGGGGTGGACAATTGCTGAGAATACGGGACAAGTTCAAAGAGGGACGGACAAGGGCAAAGAGGGGATGACAAGGGCAAAGAGGGGCGGACAAGGGCAAAGAGGGGCCGACAATTGTAGAGAATATGGGACAAGGGCAAAGAGGGACGGACAAGGGCAAAGAAGGTCGTACAAGGGCAAAGAGGTACGGACAAAGGCAAAGAAGGGCGGAAAAAGGCAAAGAGGGGCGGACAAGGGTAAAGAGGGGCGGACAAGGGCAACGAGGGGCGGACAAGAGCTGAGAAAATGGGACAAGGGCAAAGAGGGGCGGACAAGGGCAAAGAGGGGCGGACAAGGGCAAAGAGGGTCGGACAAGTTCTGAGAATATTGGACAAGGGCAAAGAGGGGCGGACACGGGCAAAGAGGGTCGGACAATTGCTGAGAATACGGGACAAGGGCAAAGAGGGGCGGACAAGGGCAAAGAGGGGCGGACAAGGGCAAAGAGGGCGGACAAGTGCAAAGAGGGGCGGACAAGGGCAAAGAGGGCGGACAAGTGCTGAGAATATGGGACAAGGGCAAAGAGGGGCGGACAAGGGCAAAGAGGGGCGGACAAGGGCAAAGAGGGGCGGGCAAGGGCAAAGAGGGGCGGACAAGTGCTGAGAATATTGGACAAGGGCAAAGAGGGGCGAACAAGGGCAAAGAGGGGCGGAGAAGGGCAAAGAGGGGCGGACAATGGCAAAGAGGGGCGGACAATGGCAAAGAAGGGCGGACAATGGCAAAGAAGGGCGGACAATGGCAAAGAAGGGCGGACAAGGGCTGGGAATACGGGAGAAGGGCAAAGAGGGGCGGACAAGGGCAAACAGGGGCGGACAAGGGCAAAGAGGGGCGGACATTGGCAAAGAGGGGCGGACAATGGCAAAGAGGGGCGGACAATGGCAAAGAAGGGCGGACAAGGGCTGGGAATACGGGAGAAGGGCAAAGAGAGGCGGACAAGGGCAAAGAGGGGCGGACAAGGGCAAAGAGGGGCGGACAAGGGCTGAGAATACGGGACAAGGGCAAAGAGGGGCGGACAAGTGCTGAGAATACGGGACAATGGCAAAGAGGGGCGGACAAGGGCTGAGAATACGGAACAAGGAAAAAGAGGGGCGGACAAGTGCTGAGAATACAGGACAAGGGCAAAGAGGGGCATACAAGTGCTGAGAATACGGGACCAGGGCAAACAGGGGCGGACAAGTGCTGAGAATACGGGACAAGTGCAAGGAGGTGCAGACAAGTGCTGAGAATACGGGACAAGGTCAAAGTGGTGCGGACAAGGGGAAAGAGGTGCGGACAAGGGAAAGAGGGGCGGACAAAGGCAAAGAGGGGCGGACAAGGGCAAATACGGGCGGACAAGGTCAAAGAGGGGCGGACAAGGACAAAGAGGGGCGTACAAGGACAAAGAGGGGCGGACAAGGGCTGAGAAAATTGGACAAGTGCAAAGAGGAGCGGACAAGGGCAAAGAGGGGCGGACAAGTGCAAAGAGGGGCGGACAAGGGCAAAAGGGGCGGACAAGGGCTGAGAATAGGGGACAAGGGCAAAGAGGGGCGGACAAGGGCTTAGAATACGGGACAAGGGCAAAGAGGGGCGGACAAGTGCTGAGAATACGGGACAAGGGCAAGGAGGTACAGACAAGCGCTGAGAATACGGGACAAGGGCAAAGAGGGGCGGACAAGTTCTGAGAATAAGGGACAAGGGCAAAGAGGTGCGGACAAGGGGAAAGAGGGGCGGACAAGGGAAAGAGGGGCGGACAAAGGCAAAGAGGGGCGGATAAGGGCAAATACGGGCGGACAAGGTCAAAGAGGGGCGGACAAGGGGAAAGAGGGGCTGAAAAGGGCAAAGAGGGGCGGACAAGGGCAAAGAGGGGCGGACAAGGGCAAAGAGGGGCGGACAAGAGCTGAGATAACGGGACAAGTGAAAAGAGGGGCGGACAAGGGCTTAGAATACGGGACAAGGGCAAAGAGGGGCGGACAAGTGCTGAGAATACGGGACAAGGGCAAGGAGGTACAGACAAGCGCTGAGAATACGGGACAAGGGCAAAGAGGGGCGGACAAGTTCTGAGAATAAGGGACAAGGGCAAAGAGGTGCGGACAAGGGGAAAGAGGGGCGGACAAGGGAAAGAGGGGCGGACAAAGGCAAAGAGGGGCGGATAAGGGCAAATACGGGCGGACAAGGTCAAAGAGGGGCGGACAAGGGGAAAGAGGGGCTGAAAAGGGCAAAGAGGGGCGGACAAGGGCAAAGAGGGGCGGACAAGGGCAAAGAGGGGCGGACAAGGGCAAAGAGGGGCGGACAAGAGCTGAGATAACGGGACAAGTGAAAAGAGGGGCGGACAAGGGCAAAGAGGGGCGGACATGTGCTGAAAATATGGAAAAAGGGCAAAGAGGGGAGGACAAGTGCAAAGAGGGGCGGACAAGGGCGGAGAATACGGGACAAGGGCAAAGAGGGGCGGACAATTTCTGAGATCCGGGACAAGGGCAAAGAGGGGCGGACAAGGGCAAAGATGGGCGGACAAGAGCAAAGAGGGGCGGACAAGGGCAAAGAGGGGTGGACAAGGGCAAAGAGGGGCGGACAAGGGCAAAGGGGGGCGGACAAGGACAAAGAGGGGCGGACAAGTGCTGAGAATACAGGACAAGGGCAAAGAGGGGCGGACATTTTCTGAGATCCGGGACAAGGGCAAAGAGGGGCGGACAAGGGCAAAGATGGGCGGACAAGAGCAAAGAGGGGCGGACAAGAGCAAAGAGGGGCGGACAAGAACAAAGAGGGGCGGACAAGTACAAAGAGGGGCGGTCAAGAACAAAGAGGGTCGGACAAGAACAAAGAGGGGCGGACAAGGGCAAAGAGGGGCGGACAAGGGCAAAGAGGGGCGGAGAAGGGCAAATGGGGGCGGACAAGCGCAAAGTGGGGCGGACAAGGGCAATGAGGGGCGGACAATGGCAATGAGGGTCGGACAAGTGCCGAGAATATGGGACAAGGGCCAAGAGGGGCGGACTACGCCCAAGAGGGTTGGACAAGTAAAAAAAATGGGCGGACAAGGGCCAAGTGGGGCGGACAATTGCAAAGAGGGGCGTACAAGGGCAAAGAGGGGCGGACAAGTGCTGAGAATACGGAAGAAGGGCAAAGAGGGGCGGACAAGTGCTGAGAATACGGGACAAGGGCAAAGAGGGGCGGACAAGGTCGAAGAGGGGCGGACAAGTGCTGAGAATACGGGACAAGGGCGAAGAGGGGTGGACAATTGCTGAGAATACGGGACAAGTTCAAAGAGGGACGGACAAGGGCAAAGAGGGGATGACAAGGGCAAAGAGGGGCGGACAAGGGCAAAGAGGGGCGGACAAGGGCAAAGAGGGGCGGACAAGGGCAAAGAGGGGCGGACAAGGGCAAAGAGGGGAGGACAAGGGCAAAGAGGGGCGGACAAGGCAAAGAGGGGCGGACAAGTGCTGAGAATACGGGACAAGGGCAAAGAGGGGAGGACAAGGGCTGAGAATACGGGACAAGGGCAAAGAGGGGCGGACAAGGGCTGAGAATACAGGACAACGGTAAAGAGGTGCGGACAAGTGCTGGGAATACGGGACAAGGGTAAAGAGGGGCGGACAAGTGCTGAGAATAAGGGACGAGGGCAAAGAGGGGCGGACAAGGGCAAAGAGGTGCGGACAAGGGCAAAGAGTGGCGGACAAGGGCAAAGAGGGGCGGACAAGTTCTGAGAATCCGGGACAAGGGCAAAGAGTGGCGGACAAGGGCAAAGATGGGCGGACAAGAGCTAAGAGGAGCGGACAAGGGCAAAGAGAGGCGGACAAGTTCTGAGAATTCGGGACAAGGGCAAAGAGGGGCGGACAAGGGCAAAGAGGTGCGGACAAGGGCAAAGAGGGGCGGACAAGGGAAAAGAGGGGCGGACAAGTGCGGAGAATAAGGGACAAGGGCAAAGAGGGGCGGACAAGGGCAAAGAGGGGCGGACAAGGGCAAAGAGGGGCGGACAAGTGCTGAGAATACCTGACAAGGGCAAAGAGGGGCGGACAAGTGCCAAGAGGGGCGGACAAGTGTAAAGATGGGCGGACAAGTGCTGAGAATACGGGACAAGGGCAAAGAGGGGCGGATAAGGGCAAAGAGGGGCGGACAAGGGCAAAGAGGGGCAGACAACGGCTAAGAGGGGCAGACAACGGCAAAGAGGGGCGGACAAGTGCTGAGAATACAGGACAAGGGCAAAGAGGGGCGGACAAGTTCTGAGAATCCGGGACAAGGGCAAAGAGTGGCGGACAAGGGCAAAGAGGGGCGGACAAGGGCAAAGAGGGGCGGACAAGGGCAAAGAGGGGCGGACAAGAGCAAAGAGGGGCGGACAAGGGCAAAGAGTGGCGGACAAGTGCAAAGAGGGGCGGACAAGGGAAAAGAGGGGCGGACAAGGGCAAAGAGGGGCTGACAAGGGCATTGAGGGGCGGACAAGTATAACGAGGGGCGGAAAAGGACAAAGAGGGGCGGTCAAGTTCTGAGAATACGGGATAAGTGCAAAGAGGGGTGGAGAAGTGCTGAGAATACGGGACAAGGGCAAAGAGCGGCGGACAAGTATAAAGAGGGGCGGACAAGGACAAAGAGGGGCGGAGAAGTGCCGAGAATATGGGACAAGGGCCAAGAGGGGCGGACAAGGCCCAAGAGGGGTGGACAAGGGAAAAGATGGGCGGACAAGGGCCAAGAGGGGCGGACAAGTGCAAAGAGGGGCGGACAAGGGCAAAGAGGGGCGGACAAGGGAAAAGAGGGGCGGACAAGTTCGGAGAATACCTGACAAGGGCAAAGAGGGGCGGACAAGTGCCAAGAGGGGCGGACAAGTGTAAAGATGGTCGGACAAGTGCTGAGAATACGGGACAAGGGCAAAGAGGGGCGGATAAGGGCAAAGAGGGGCAGACAAGGGCAAAGAGGGGCAGACAACGGCAAAGAGGGGCAGACAAGTGCAAAGAGGGGCGGACAAGTGCTGAGAATACAGGACAAGGGCAAAGAGGGGCGGACAAGTTCTGAGAATCCGGGACAAGGGCAAAGAGTGGCGGACAAGGGCAAAGAGGGGCGGACAAGGGCAAAGAGGGGCGGACAAGGGCAAAGAGGGGCGGACAAGAGCAAAGAGGGGCGGACAAGGGCAAAGAGTGGCGGACAAGTGCAAAGAGGGGCGGACAAGGGAAAAGAGGGGCTGACAAGGGCATTGAGGGGCGGACAAGTATAACGAGGGGCGGAAAAGGACAAAGAGGGGCGGTCAAGTTCTGAGAATACGGGATAAGTGCAAAGAGGGGTGGAGAAGTGCTGAGAATACGGGACAAGGGCAAAGAGCGGCGGACAAGTATAAAGAGGGGCGGACAAGGACAAAGAGGGGCGGAGAAGTGCCGAGAAAATGGGACAAGGGCCAAGAGGGGCGGACAAGGCCCAAGAGGGGTGGACAAGGGAAAAGATGGGCGGACAAGGGCCAAGAGGGGCGGACAAGTGCAAAGAGGGGCGTACAAGGGCAAAGAGGGGCGGACAAGTGCTGAGAATACGGGACAAGGGCAAAGAGGGGCGGAAAAGAGCTGAGAATACGGGACAAGGGCAAAGAGGGCCGGGCAAGTGCTGAGAATACGGGAGAAATTGGGCAAAGAGGGGGGGACAAGGGCAAAGAGGGGCGGACAAGTGCTGAGAATACGGGACAAGTGCAAAGAGGGGCGGACAAGGGCAAAGAGGGGCGGACAAGGGCAAAGAGGGGCGGACAAGGGCAAAGAGGGGCGGACAAGTGCTGAGAAAACGGGACAAGGGCAAAGAGGGGCGGACAATGGCAAACAGGGGAGGACAAGGGCAAAGAGGGGAGGACAAGTGCAAAGAGGGTCGGACAAGGGCAAAGAGGGTCGGACAAGGGCAAAGAGGGGCGGAGAAGTGCAAAGAGGGGCGGAGAAGTGCAAAGAGGGGCGGACAAGGGCAAAGAGGGGCGGACAAGTGCTGAGAACACGGAACAAGGGCAAAGAGTGTCGGACTAGGGCAAAGAGGGACGGACAAGGACAAAGAGGGGCGGACAAGGGTTGAGAATACTGGACAAGGGCAAAGAGGGCCGGACAAGTGCTGAGATTACGGGACAAGGGCAAAGAGGGGCGGACAAGGGCAAAGAGGGGCGGACAAGGGCAAAGAGGGGCGGACAAGTGCTGAGAATACGGGACAAGGGCAAAGATGGTCGGACAAGGGGAAAGAGGGGCGGAAAAGGGCGGAGAATACGGGACAAGTGCAAAGAGAGGCGGACAAGGGCAAAGAGGGCGGACAAGGGCAAAGAGGGGCGGACAAGGGCAAAGAGGGTCGGACAAGGGCAAAGAGGGGCGGACAAGAGCGGAGAAAACGGGACAAGGGCAAAGAGGTGCTGACAAGGGCAAAGAGGGGCAGACAAGGGCATAAGAGGGGCGGACAAGGGCAAAGAGGGAGGGACAAGGGCAAAGAGGGAGGGACAAGGGCAAAGAGGGAGGGACAAGGGCAAAGAGGGACGGACAAGTGCTGAGAATACGGGACAAAGGCAAAGAGGGATGGACAATTGGAAAGAGGGGTGTACAAGTGCAGATAATACGGGACAAGGGCAAAGAAGGGCCGACCAGGGCAAAAAGGGGCGGACAAGAGCAAAGAGGCGCGGACAAGTGGTGAGAATAAGTGGCAAGGACAAAGAGGGGCGCAAAATGGCAAAGAGGGGCGGACAATGGCAAAGAGGGGCGGACAATTGCAAAGAAGGGCGGACAAGTGCTGAGAATACGGGAGAAGGGCAAAGAGGGGCGGAGAAGGGCAAAGAGGGGCGGAGAAGGGCAAAGAGGGGCGGACAAGGGCAAAGAGGGGTGGACAATTGCTGAGAACACGGGACAAGGGCAAAGAGGGGCGGACAAGGGCAAAAAGGGGCGGACAAGGGCAAAGAGGGGCGGAAAAGGGCTGAGAATACGGGACAAGGTCAAATAGGGGCGGACAATGTCGAAGAGGGGCGGACAAGTGCTGAGAATACGGGACAAGGGCGAAGAGGGGTGGACGTGCTGAGAATACGGGACAAGTTCAAAGAGGGACGGACAAGGGCAAAGAGGGGATGACAAGGGCAAAGAGGGGCGGACAAGGGCAAAGAGGGGCGGACAAGGGCAAAGAGGGGCGGACAAGGGCAAAGAGGGGCTGACAAGGGCAAAGAGGGGCGGACAAGGGCAAAGAGGGGCGGACAAGGGCAAAGAGGGGCGGACAAGGCAAAGAGGGGCGGACAAGGGCAAAGAGGGGCTGACAAGTGCTGAGAATACGGGACAAGGGCAAAGAGGGGCGGACAAGGGCTCAGAATACAGGACAACGGTAAAGAGGTGCGGACAAGTGCTGGGAATACGGGACAAGGGTAAAGAGTGGCGGACAAGTGCAGAGAATAAGGGACGAGGGCAAAGAGGGGCGGACAAGAGCTGAGACTACGGGACGAGGGCAAAGAGGGGCGGACAAGAGCTGAGACTACGGGACAAGGGCAAAGAGGTGCGGACAAGTGCAATGAGGGGCGGACAAGGGCTGAGAATATGGGACAAGGGCAAAGTGGGGTGGACAAGTGCTGAGAATACGGGACAAGGGCAAAGAGGGGAGGACGAGGGCTGAGAATACGGGACAAGGGCAAAGAGGGGCGGACAAGGGCTGAGAATACAGGACAACGGTAAAGAGGTGCGGACAAGTGCTGGGAATACGGGACAAGGGTAAAGAGTGGCGGACAAGTGCAGAGAATAAGGGACGAGGGCAAAGAGGGGCGAACAAGAGCTGAGACTACGGGACGAGGGCAAAGAGGGGCGGACAAGAGCTGAGACTACGGGACAAGGGCAAAGAGGGGCGGAAAAGTGCAATGAGGGGCGGACAAGGGCTGAGAATATGGGACAAGGGCAAAGTGGGGTGGACAAGTGCTGAGAATACGGGACAAGGGAAAAGAGGGTCGGACAAGGGAAAGAGGGACGGACAAGGTCAAAGAGGGGCGGACAAGGTCTGAGAATACGGGACAAGGGCAAAGAGGGGCGGACAGGGGCTGAGAATATGGGACAAGGGCAAAGAGGGGCGGACAAGGGCCGACAATACGGGACAAGGGCAAAGAGGGGCGGACAAGGGCAAAGAGGGGCGGAGAAGGGCAAAAAGGGGCGGATAATGCCAACGAGGGGCGGACAATTGCTGAGAACACGGGACAAGGGCAAAGAGGGGCGGACAAGGGCAAAAAGGGGCGGACAAGGGCAAAGAGGGGCGGACAAGGGCTGAGAATACGGGACAAGGTCAAATAGGGGCGGACAAGGTCGAAGAGGGGCGGACAAGTGCTGAGAATACGGGACAAGGGCGAAGAGGGGTGGACAATTGCTGAGAATAAGGGACAATTTCAAAGAGGGACGGACAAGGGCAAAGAGGGGATGACAAGGGCAAAGAGGGGCGGACAAGGGCAAAGAGGGGCGGACAAGGGCAAAGAGGGGCGGACAAGGGCAAAGAGGGGCGGACAAGGGCAAAGAGGGGTGGACAAGGCAAAGAGGGGCGGACAAGTGCTGAGAATACGGGACAAGGGCAAAGAGGGGAGGACAAGGGCTGAGAATACGGGACAAGGGCAAAGAGGGGCTGACAAGGGCTGAGAATACAGGACAACGGTAAAGAGGTGCAGACAAGTGCTGGGAATACGGGACAAGGGTAAAGAGGGGCGGACAAGTGCTGAGAATAAGGGACGAGGGCAAAGAGGGTCGGACAAGGGCAAAGAGGGGCGGACAAGGGCAAAGAGGGGCGGACAAGGGCAAAGAGGGGCGGACAAGGGCAAAGAGGGGGGGACAAGTGCTGAGAATACGGGACAAGGGCAAAGAGGGGCGGACAAGGGCAAAGAGGGGCGGACAAGAGCAAAGAGGAGCGGACAAGAGCAAAGAGGAGCGGACAAGGGCAAAGAGGGCCGGACAAGTGCAAAGAGGGCCGGACAAGTGCTGAGAATACGGGATTAGGGTAAAGAGGGGAGGACAAGGGCAGAAAGGGGTGGACAAGTGTTGAGAATACGGGACAAGAGCAAAGAGGGGCGGACAAGGGCAAAGAGGGGAGGACAAGGGCAAAGAGGGGCGGACAAGTGTTGGGAATACGGGACAAGGGCAAAGAGGTTCGGACAAGGGCAAAGAGGGGCAGACAAGGGCAAAGAGGGGCGGACAAGTGTTGAGAATACGGGACAAGGGCAAAGAGGTTCGGACAAGGTCAAAGAGGTTCGGACAAGGGCAAAGAGGTTCGGACAAGGTCAAAGAGGTTCGGACAAGGGCAAAGAGGGGCGGACAAGGTCAAAGAGGGGCTGACAAGGGCAAAGAGGGGCGGACAAGTGCAAAGAGGGGCCGACAATTGTAGAGAATATGGGACAAGGGCAAAGAGGGACGGACAAGGGCAAAGAAGGGCATACAAGGGCAAAGAGGGACGGACAAAGGCAAAGAAGGGCGGAAAAAGGCAAAGAGGGGCGGACAAGGGTAAAGAGGGGCGGACAAGGGCAACGAGGGGCGGACAAGAGCTGAGAATATGGGACAAGGGCAAAGAGGGGCGGACAAGGGCAAAGAGGGGCGGACAAGGGCAAAGAGGGTCGGAAAAGGGCTGAGAATACAGGACAAGGGCAAAGAGGGGCGGACAAGTGCTGAGAATACGGGACTAGGGCAAAGAGGGGCGGACAAGGGCTGAGAATACGGAACAAGGAAAAAGAGGGGCGGACAAGTGCTGAGAATACGGGACAAGGGCAAAGAGGGGCAGACAAGTGCTGAGAATACGGGACCAGGGCAAACAGGGGCGGTCAAGTGCTGAGAAAACGGGACATGTGCAAGGAGGTGCAGACAAGTTCTGAGAATATGGGACAAGGGCAAAGAGGGGCGGACAAGGGCAAAGAGGGGCGGACAAGTGCTGAGAATAAGGGACAAGGGCAAAGAGGTGCGGACAAGGGGAAAGAGGGGCGGACAAGGGAAAGAGGGGCGGACAAAGGCAAAGAGGGGCGGATAAGGGCAAATACGGGCGGACAAGTTCAAAGAGGGGCGGACAAGGGGAAAGAGGGGCTGACAAGGGCAAAGAGGGGCGGACAAGGGCAAAGAGGGGCGGACAAGGGCAAAGAGGGGCGGACAAGAGCTGAGAATACGGGACAAGTGCAAAGAGGGGCGAACAAAGGCAAAGAGGGGCGGACAAGTGCTGAAAATACGGAACAAGGGCAAAGAGGGGAGGACAAGTGCAAAGAGGGGCGGACAAGGGCTGAGAATACGGGACAAGGGCAAAGAGGGGCAGACAAGGGCAAAGAGGGGCGGACAAGGGCAAAGAGGGGCGGACAAGGGCAAAGAGGGGCGGACAAGGGCAAAGAGGGGCGGACAAGGGCAAAGAGGGGCGGACAAGGGCAAAGAGGGGCGGACAAGTGCTGAGAATACAGGACAAGGGCAAAGAGGGGCGGACAATTTCTGAGATCCGGACAAGGGCAAAGAGGGGCGGACAAGGGCAAAGATGGGCGGACAAGAGCAAAGAGGGGCGGACAAGTGCTGAGAATACAGGACAAGGGCAAAGAGGGGCGGACATTTTCTGAGATCTGGGACAAGGGCAAAGAGGGGCGGACAAGGGCAAAGATGGGCGGACATGAGCAAAGAGGGGCGGACAAGTGCAAAGAGGGGCGGACAAGAACAAATAGGGGCGGACAAGTACTAAGAGGGGCGGTCAAGAACAAAGAGGGGCGGACAAGAACAAAGATGGGCGGACAAGGGCAAAGAGGGGCGGACAAGGGCAAATGGGGGCGGACAAAGGCAAAGAGGGGCGGACAAGGGCAAAGAGGGGCGGACAAGGGCAAAGAGGGGCGGACAATGGCAATGAGGGTCGGACAAGTGCCGAGAATATGGGACAAGGGCCAAGAGGGGCGGACTACGCCCAAGAGGGGTTGACAAGGGAAAAAATGGGCGGACAAGGGCCAAGTGGGGCGGACAATTGCAAAGAGGGGCGTACAAGGGCAAAGAGGGGCGGACAAGTGCTGAGAATACGGAAGAAGGGCAAAGAGGGGCGGACAAGTGCTGAGAATACGGGACATGGGCAAAGAGGGCGGACAAGGGCAAAGAGGGGCGGACAAGGTATGAGAATACGGGACAAGGGCAAAGAGGGGCGGACAACTGTTGAGAATACGGGACAAGGGCAAAGAGGGGCGGACAGGGGCTGAGAATATGGGACAAGGGCAAAGAGGGGCGGACAAGGGCCGACAATACGGGACAAGGGCAAAGAGGGGCGGACAAGGGCAAAAAGGGGCGGAGAAGGGCAAAAAGGGGCGGACAATGCCAAAGAGGGGTGGACAATTGCTGAGAACACGGGACAAGGGCAAAGAGGGGCGGACAAGGGCAAAAAGGGGCGGACAAGTGCAAAGAGGGGCGGAAAAGGGCTGAGAATACGGGACAAGGTCAAATAGGGGCGGACAATGTCGAAGAGGGGCGGACAAGTGCTGAGAATACGGGACAAGGGCGAAGAGGGGTGGACGTGCTGAGAATACGGGAAAAGTTCAAAGAGGGACGGACAAGGGCAAAGAGGGGATGACAAGGGCAAAGAGGGGCGGACAAGGGCAAAGAGGGGCGGACAAGGGCAAAGAGGGGCGGACAAGGGCAAAGAGGGGCTGACAAGGGCAAAGAGGGGCTGACAAGGGCAAAGAGGGGCGGACAAGGGCAAAGAGGGGCGGACAAGGGCAAAGAGGGGAGGACAAGGCAAAGAGGGGCGGACAAGGGCAAAGAGGGGCGGACAAGTGCTGAGAATACGGGACAAGGGCAAAGAGGGGAGGACAAGGGCTGAGAATACGGGACAAGGGCAAAGAGGGGCGGACAAGGGCTCAGAATACAGGACAACGGTAAAGAGGTGTGGACAAGTGCTGGGAATACGGGACAAGGGTAAAGAGTGGCGGACAAGTGCAGAGAATAAGGGACGAGGGCAAAGAGGGGCGGACAAGAGCTGAGACTACGGGACGAGGGCAAAGAGGGGCGGACAAGAGCTGAGACTACGGGACAAGGGCAAAGATGTGCGGACAAGTGCAATGAGGGGCGGACAAGGGCTGAGAATATGGGACAAGGGCAAAGTGGGGTGGACAAGTGCTGAGAATACGAGACAAGGGCAGAGAGGGGAGGACGAGGGCTGAGAATACGGGACAAGGGCAAAGAGGGGCGGACAAGGGCTGAGAATACAGGACAACGGTAAAGAGGTGCGGACAAGTGCTGGGAATACGGGAAAAGGGTAAAGAGTGGCGGACAAGTGCAGAGAATAAGGGACGAGGGCAAAGAGGGGCGAACAAGAGCTGAGACTACGGGACGAGGGCAAAGAGGGGCGGACAAGAGCTGAGACTACGGGACAAGGGCAAAGAGGGGCGGAAAAGTGCAATGAGGGGCGGACAAGGGCTGAGAATATGGGACAAGGGCAAAGTGGGGTGGACAAGTGCTGAGAATACGGGACAAGGGAAAAGAGGGTCGGACAAGGGAAAGAGGGACGGACAAGGGCAAAGAGGGGCGGACAAGGTCTGAGAATACGGGACAAGGGCAAAGAGGGGCGGACAGGGGCTGAGAATATGGGACAAGGGCAAAGAGGGGCGGACAAGGGCCGACAATACGGGACAAGGGCAAAGAGGGGCGGACAAGGGCAAAGAGGGGCGGAGAAGGGCAAAAAGGGGCGGATAATGCCAACGAGGGGCGGACAATTGCTGAGAACACGGGACAAGGGCAAAGAGGGGCGGACAAGGGCAAAAAGGGGCGGACAAGGGCAAAGAGGGGCGGACAAGGGCTGAGAATACGGGACAAGGTCAAATAGGGGCGGACAAGGTCGAAGAGGGGCGGACAAGTGCTGAGAATACGGGACAAGGGCGAAGAGGGGTGGACAATTGCTGAGAATACGGGACAATTTCAAAGAGGGACGGACAAGGGCAAAGAGGGGATGACAAGGGCAAAGAGGGGCGGACAAGGGCAAAGAGGGGCGGACAAGGGCAAAGAGGGGCGGACAAGGGCAAAGAGGGGCGGACAAGGGCAAAGAGGGGCGGACAAGGCAAAGAGGGGCGGACAAGTGCTGAGAATACGGGACAAGGGCAAAGAGGGGAGGACAAGGGCTGAGAATACGGGACAAGGGCAAAGAGGGGCGGACAAGGGCTGAGAATACAGGACAACGGTAAAGAGGTGCGGACAAGTGCTGGGAATACGGGACAAGGGTAAAGAGGGGCGGACAAGTGCTGAGAATAAGGGACGAGGGCAAAGAGGGTCGGACAAGGGCAAAGAGGGGCGGACAAGGGCAAAGAGGGGCGGACAAGGGCAAAGAGGGGCGGACAAGGGCAAAGAGGGGGGGACAAGTGCTGAGAATACGGGACAAGGGCAAAGAGGGGCGGACAAGGGCAAAGAGGGGCGGACAAGAGCAAAGAGGAGCGGACAAGGGCAAAGAGGGGCGGACAAGTGCTGAGAATACAGGACAAGGGCAAAGAGAGGCGGACAAGTTCTGAGAATTCGGGACAAGGGCAAAGAGCGGCGGACAAGGGCAAAGAGGTGCGGACAAGGGCAAAGAGGGGCGGACAAGGGAAAAGAGGGGCGGACAAGTGCGGAGAATAAGGGACAAGGGCAAAGAGGGGCGGACAAGGGCAAAGAGGGGCGGACAAGAGCAAAGAGGGGCGGACAAGAGCAAAGAGGGGCGGACAAGTGCTGAGAATACCTGACAAGGGCAAAGAGGGGCGGACAAGTGCCAAGAGGGGCGGACAAGTGTAAAGATGGGCAGACAAGTGCTGAGAATACGGGACAAGGGCAAAGAGGGGCGGATAAGGGCAAAGAGGGGCGGACAAGGGCAAAGAGGGGCAGACAACGGCAAAGAGGGGCAGACAAGTGCAAAGAGGGGCGGACAAGTGCTGAGAATACAGGACAAGGGCAAAGAGGGGCGGACAAGTTCTGAGAATCCGGGACAAGGGCAAAGAGTGGCGGACAAGGGCAAAGAGGGGCGGACAAGGGCAAAGAGGGGCGGACAAGAGCAAAGAGGGGCGGACAAGGGCAAAGAGTGGCGGACAAGTGCAAAGAGGGGCGGACAAGGGAAAAGAGGGGCGGACAAGGGCAAAGAGGGGCTGACAAGGGCATTGAGGGGCGGACAAGTATAACGAGGGGCGGAAAAGGACAAAGAGGGGCGGACATGTTCTGAGAATACGGGATAAGTGCAAAGAGGGGTGGAGAAGTGCTGAGAATACGGGACAAGGGCAAAGAGCGGCGGACAAGTATAAAGAGGGGCGGACAAGGACAAAGAGGGGCGGAGAAGTGCCGAGAATATGGGACAAGGGCCAAGAGGGGCGGACAAGGCCCAAGAGGGGTGGACAAGGGAAAAGATGGGCGGACAAGGGCCAAGAGGGGCGGACAAGTGCAAAGAGGGGCGTACAAGGGCAAAGAGGGGCGGACAAGTGCTGAGAATACGGGACAAGAGCAAAGAGGGGCGGAAAAGAGCTGAGAATACGGGACAAGGGCAAAGAGGGCCGGGCAAGTGCTGAGAATACGGGAGAAATTGGGCAAAGAGGGGCGGACAAGGGCAAAGAGGGGCGGACAAGCGCTGAGAATACGGGACAAGTGCAAAGAGGGTCGGACAAGGGCAAAGAGGGGCGGACAAGGGCAAAGAGGGGCGGACAAGGGCAAAGAGGGGCGGACAAGTGCTGAGAATACGGGACAAGGGCAAAGAGGGGCGGACAATGGCAAACAGGGGAGGACAAGGGCAAAGAGGGGAGGACAAGTGCAAAGAGGGTCGGACAAGGGCAAAGAGGGTCGGACAAGGGCAAAGAGGGGCGGAGAAGTGCAAAGAGGGGCGGAGAAGTGCAAAGAGGGGCGGACAAGGGCAAAGAGGGGCGGACAAGGGCAGAGAACACGGAACAAGGGCAAAGAGTGTCGGACTAGGGCAAAGAGGGACGGACAAGGACAAAGAGGGGCGGACAAGGGTTGAGAATACTGGACAAGGGCAAAGAGGGCCGGACAAGTGCTGAGATTACGGGACAAGGGCAAAGAGGGGCGGACAAGGGCAAAGAGGGGCGGACAAGGGCAAAGAGGGGCGGACAAGTGCTGAGAATACGGGACAAGGGCAAAGATGGTCGGACAAGGGGAAAGAGGGGCGGAAAAGGGCTGAGAATACGGGACAAGGGCAAAGAGAGGCGGACAAGGGCAAAGAGGGCGGACAAGGGCAAAGAGGGCGGACAAGGGCAAAGAGGGGCGGACAAGGGCAAAGAGGGTCGGACAAGGGCAAAGAGGGGCGGACAAGAGCGGAGAAAACGGGACAAGGGCAAAGAGGTGCTGACAAGGGCAAAGAGGGGAAGACAAGGGCATAAGAGGGGCGGACAAGGGCAAAGAGGGAGGGACAAGGGCAAAGAGGGAGGGACAAGGGCAAAGAGGGAGGGACAAGGGCAAAGAGGGACGGACAAGTGCTGAGAATACGGGACAAAGGCAAAGAGGGATGGACAATTGGAAAGAGGGGTGGACAAGTGCAGATAATACCGGACAAGGGCAAAGAAGGGCCGACCAGGGCAAAAAGGGGCGGACAAGAGCAAAGAGGCGCGGACAAGGGGTGAGAATAAGTGGCAAGGACAAAGAGGGGCGCAAAATTGCAAAGAGGGGCGGACAATGGCAAAGAGGGGCGGACAATTGCAAAGAAGGGCGGACAAGAGCTGAGAATACGGGAGAAGGGCAAAGAGGGGCGGAGAAGGGCAAAGAGGGGCGGACAAGGGCAAAGAGGGGCGGACAAGGGCAAAGAGGGGCGGACAAGGGCAAAGAGGGGCGGACAAGTGCTGCCAATACGGGACAAGTGCAAAGAGGAGCGGACAAGGGCAAAGAGGGGTGAGAAATGGCAACGAGGTGCGGGCAATGGAAACGAGGGGCGGACAAGGGCAAAGAGGGGCGGACAAGTGCTGAGAATATGGGACAAGGTCAAAGGGGCGGACAATGGCAAAGAGGAGCGGACAAGTGCAAAGAGGGGCGGACAAGGGCTGAGTATTCGGGACAAGGGCAAAGAGGGGCAGACAAGGGCAAAGAGGGGCGGACAAGGGCAAAGAGGGGCGGACAAGGGCAAAGAGGGGCGGACAAGGGCAAAGAGGGGCGGACAAGGGCAAAGAGGGGCGGACAAGGGCAAAGAGGGGCGGACAAAGGCAAAGAGGGGCGGACAAGGGCAAAGAGAGTTGGACAAGGGCAAAGAGGGGCGGACAAGTGCTGAGAAGTTGGGACAAGGGCAAAGAGGGGCGTACAAGGACAAAGAGGGGCGGACAAGTGCTGAGAATACGGAACAAGGGCAAAGAGGAGCAGACAGGGACAAAGAGCTGCGGACAAGGGCAAAGATGGGCGGACAAGGGCAAAGAGGGGCAGAGAAGAGCGGAGAATATTGGACAAGGGAAAAGAGGGGCGGATAAGGGCAAATAGGGGCGGACAAGGGCAAAGAGGGGCGGAGAAGGAGAAAGAGGGGCGGACAAGGGCAAAGAGGGGCGGACAAGTGCTGACAATACGGGACAAGGGCAAATAGGGGCGGCAAGATCAAAGAGGGTTGGACAAGGGCAAAGAGGGGCGGACAAGGGCAAAGAGGGGCGGACAAGGGCAAAGAGGGGCGGACAAGGGCAAAGAGGGGCGGACAAGGGCAAAGAGGGGCGGACAAGTGTTGAGAATACGGGACAAGGGCAAAGAGGTTCGGACAAGGGCAAAGAGGTTCGGACAAGGGCAAAGAGGGGCGGACAAGGGCAAAGAGGGGCCGACATTTTTAGAGAATATGGGACAAGGGCAAAGAGGGACGGACAAGGGCAAAGAGGGACGGACAAAGGCAAAGAGGGGCGGACAAAGGCAAAGAGGGGCGGACAAGGGCAAAGAGGGGCGGACAACGGCAAAGAGGGGCGGACAAGTGCTGAGAGTATGGAACAAGGGCAAAGAGGGGCGGACAAGGGCAAGGAGGGTCGGACAAGGGCAAGGAGGGTCGGACAAGGGCAAAGAGGGTCGGACAAGGTCAAAGAGAGGCGGACAAGGGCAAAGAGGGGCGGACAAGGGCAAAGAGGGGCGGACAAGGGCAAAGAGGGGCGGACAAGTGCTGAGAGTATGGAACAAGGGCAAAGAGGGGCGGACAAGGGCAAGGAGGGTCGGACAAGGGCAAGGAGGGTCGGACAAGGGCAAAGAGGGTCGGACAAGGTCAAAGAGAGGCGGACAAGGGCAAAGAGGGGCGGACAAGGGCAAAGAGGGGCGGACAAGTGCTGAGAATATTGGACAAGGGCAAGGAGGGGCGGACAAGGGCAAAGAGGGGCGGACAAGGGCAAAGAGGGGAGGACAAGGGCAAAGAGGGGAGGACAAGGGCAAAGAGGGGCGGACAAGTGTTGGGAATACGGGACAAGGGCAAAGAGGTTCGGACAAGGGCAAAGAGGGGCGGACAAGGGCAAAGAGGGGCGGACAAGTGTTGAGAATACGGGACAAGGGCAAAGAGGTTCGGACAAGGTCAAAGAGGTTCGGACAAGGGCAAAGAGGGGCGGACAAGGGCAAAGAGGGGCGGACAACGGCAACGAGGGGCGGACAAGTGCTGAGAATATGGGACAAGGGCAAAGAGGGGCGGACAAGAGCAAAGAGGGGCGGACAAGGGCAAAGAGGGGCGGACAAGGGCAAAGAGGGGCGGACAAGTGCTGAGAGTATGGGACAAGGGCAAAGAGGGGCGGACAAGTGCAAGGAGAGTCGGACAAGGGCAAAGAGGGTCGGACAAGGTCAAAGAGAGGCGGACAAGGGCAAAGAGGGGCGGACAAGGGCAAAGAGGGGCGGACAAGTGCTGAGAATATTGGACAAGGGCAATGAGGGGCGGACAAGGGCAAAGAGAGGCGGACAAGGGAAAAGAGGTTCGGACAAGGGCAAAGAGGGGCGGACAAGTGCAAAGAGGGAAGGACAAGGGCAAATAGGGGCGGACAAGGGCAAACAGGGCCGGACAAGGGCAAAGAGGGCCGGACAAGGGCAAAGAGGGCCGGACAAGTGCTGAGAATACGGGACTAGTGTAAAGAGGGGAGGACAAGGGCAAAAAGGGGTGGACAAGTGCTGAGAATACGGGACAAGGGCAAAGAGGGGCGGACAAGGGCAAAGAGGGGAGGACAAGGGCAAAGAGGGGCGGACAAGTGCTGAGAATACGGGACAAGTGCAAAGAGTTTCGGACAAGGGCAAAGAGGGGCGGACAAGGGCAAAGAAGAGCGGACAAGGGCAAAGAGGGGCGGACAAGGGCAAAGAGGGGCGGACAAGGGCAAAGAGGGGCGGACAAGGGCAAAGAGGGGCCGACAATTGTAGAGAATATGCGACAAGGGCAAAGAGGGACGGACAAGGGCAAAGAAGGGCGTACAAGGGCAAAGAGGGACGGACAAAGGCAAATAAGGGCGGAAAAAGGCAAAGAGGGGCGGACAAGGGTAAAGAGGGGCGGACAAGGGCAACGAGGGGCGGACAAGAGCTGAGAATATGGGACAAGGGCAAAGAGGGGCGGACAAGGGCAAAGAGGGGCGGACAAGGGCAAAGAGGGTCGGACAAGTTCTGAGAATATTGGACAAGGGCAAAGAGGGGCGGACACGGGCAAAGAGGGTTGGACAATTGCTGAGAATACGGGACAAGGGCAAAGAGGGGCGGACAAGGGCAAAGACGGGCGGACAAGGGCAAAGAGGGGCGGACAAGGGCAAAGAGGGCGGAAAAGTGCAAAGAGGGGCGGACAAGGGCAAAGAGGGCGGACAAGTGCTGAGAATATGGGACAAGGGCAAATAGGGGCGAACAAGGGCAGAGAGGGGCGGAGAAGGGCAAAGAGGGGCGGACAATGGCAAACAGGGGCGGACAATGGCAAAGAAGGGCGGACAATGGCAAAGAAGGGCGGACAAGGGCTGGGAATATGGGAGAAGGGCAAAGAGGGGCAGACAAGGGCAAAGAGGGGCGGAAAAGGGCAAAGAGGGGCGGAAAAGGGCAAAGAGGGGCGGACAATGGCAAAGAGGGGCGGACAATGGCAAAGAAGGGCGGACAAGTGCTGGGATTACGGGAGAAGGGCAAAGAGGGGCGGACAAGGGCAAAGAGTGGCGGACAAGGGCAAAGAGGGGCGGAAAAGGGCTGAGAATACTGGACAAGGGCAAAGAGAGGGCGGACAAGTGCTGAGAATACGGGACTAGGGCAAAGAGGGGCGGACAAGGGCTGAGAATACGGAACAAGGAAAAAGAGGGGCGGACAAGTGCTGAGAATACGGGACAAGGGCAAAGAGGGGGAGACAAGTGCTGAGAATACGGGACCAGGGCAAACAGGGGCGGTCAAGTGCTGAGAAAACGGGACAAGTGCAAGGAGATGCAGACAAGTGCTGAGAATATGGGACAAGGGCAAAGAGGGGCGGAGAAGTGCTGAGAATACGGGACAAGGGCAAAGTGGTGCGGACAAGGGGAAAGAGGGGCGGACAAGGGAAAGAGGGGCGGACAAAGGCAAAGAGGGGCGGACAAAGGCAAAGAGGGGCGGACAAGGGCAAATACGGGCGGACAAGATCAAAGAGGGGCGGACAAGGACAAAGAGGGGCGTACAAGGACAAAGAGGGGCGGACAAGTGCTGAGAACATGGGACAAGTGCAAAGAGGAGCGGACAAGGGCAAAGAGGGGCGGACAAGTGCAAAGAGGGGCGGACAAGGGCAAAAGGGGCGGACAAGGGCTGAGAATAGGGGACAAGGGCAAAGAGGGGCGGACAAGATCTTAGAATACGGGACAAGGGCAAAGAGGGGCGGACAAGAGCTGAGAATACGGGACAAGGGCAAGGAGGTACAGACAAGCGCTGAGAATACGGGACAAGGGCAAAGAGGGGCGGACAAGTGCTGAGAATAAGGGACAAGGGCAAAGAGGTGCGGACAAGGGGAAAGAGGGGCGGACAAGGGAAAGAGGGGCGGACAAAGGCAAAGAGGGGCGGATAAGGGCAAATACGGGTGGACAAGTTCAAAGAGGGGCGGACAAGGGGAAAGAGGGGCTGACAAGGGCAAAGAGGGGCGGACAAGGGCAAAGAGGGGCGGACAAGGGCAAAGAGGGGCCGACAAGAGCTCAGAATACGGGACAAGTGCAAAGAGGGGCGAACAAGGGCAAAGAGGGGCGGACAAGTGCTGAAAATACGGAACAAGGGCAAAGAGGGGAGGACAAGTGCAAAGAGGGGCGGACAAGGGCTGAGAATACGGGACAAGGGCAAAGAGGGGCAGACAAGGGCAAAGAGGGGCGGACAAGGGCAAAGAGGGGCGGAAAAGGGCAAAGAGGGGCGGACAAGGGCAAAGAGGGGCGGACAAGGGCAAAGAGGGGCGGACAAGTGCTGAGAATACAGGACAAGGGCAAAGAGGGGCGGACAATTTCTGAGATCCGGACAAGGGCAAAGAGGGGCGGACAAGGGCAAAGATGGGCGGACAAGAGCAAAGAGGGGCGGACAAGTGCAAAGTGGGGCGGACAAGAACAAAGAGGGGCGGACAAGTACAAAGAGGGGCGGTCAAGAACAAAGAGGGGCGGACAAGAACAAAGATGGGCGGACAAGGGCAAAGAGGGGCGGACAAGGGCAAATGGGGGCGGACAAGGGCAAAGAGGGGCGGACAAGGGCAAAGAGGGGCGGAGAAGGGCAAAGAGGGGCGGACAATGGCAATGAGGGTCGGACAAGTGCCGAGAATATGGGACAAGGGCCAAGAGGGGCGGACTACGCCCAAGAGGGGTGGACAAGGGAAAAAATGGGCGGACAAGGGCCAAGTGGGGCGGACAATTGCAAAGAGGGGCGTACAAGGGCAAAGAGGGGCGGACAAGTGCTGAGAATACGGAAGAAGGGCAAAGAGGGGCGGACAAGGGCAAAGAGGGGCGGACAAGTTATGAGAATACGGGACAAGGGCAAAGAGGGGCGGACAACTGTTGAGAATACGGGACAAGGGCAAAGAGGGGCGGACAGGGGCTGAGAATATGGGACAAGGGCAAAGAGGGGCGGACAATGGCCGACAATACGGGACAAGGGCAAAGAGGGGCGGACAAGGGCAAAGAGGGGCGGAGAAGGGCAAAAAGGGGCGGACAATGCCAAAGAGGGGCGGAAAAGGGCTGAGAATACGGGACAAGGTCAAATAGGGGCGGACAATGTCGAAGAGGGGCGGACAAGTGCTGAGAATACGGGACAAGTTCAAAGAGGGACGGACAAGGGCAAAGAGGGGCGGACAAGGGCAAAGAGGGGCGGACAAGGGCAAAGAGGGGCGGACAAGTGCAAATAGGGGCGGACAAGGGCAAAGAGGGGCGGACAAGGGCAAAGAGGGGCGGACAAGGGCAAAGAGGGGTTGACAAGGCAAAGAGGGGCGGACAAGGGCAAAGAGGGGCGGACAAGTGCTGAGAATACGGGACAAGGGCAAAGAGGGGAGGACAAGGGCTGAGAATACGGGACAAGGGCAAAGGGGGCGGACAAGGGCTGAGAATACAGGACAACGGTAAAGAGGTGCGGACAAGTGCTGGGAATACGGGACAAGGGTAAAGAGTGGCGGACAAGTGCAGAGAATAAGGGACGAGGGCAAAGACGGGCGGACAAGAGCTGAGACTACGGGACGAGGGCAAAGAGGGGCGGACAAGAGCTGAGACTACGGGACAAGGGCAAAGAGGTGCGGACAAGTGCAATGAGGGGCGGACAAGGGCAGAGAATATGGGACAAGGGCAAAGTGGGGTGGACAAGTGCTGAGAATACGGGACAAGGGAAAAGAGGGGCGGACAAGGGAAAGAGGGACGGACAAGGGCAAAGAGGTGCGGAAGAGGGCAAAGAGGGGCGGACAATGGCAAAGAGGGACGGACAAGTTCTGAGAATACGGGACAAGGGCAAAGAGGGGCGAACAAGTGCTGAGAATACGGGAGAAGGGCAAAGAGGGTCGGACAAGGGCTGAGAATACGGGACAAGGGCAAAGAGGGGCGAACAAGGGCTGAGAATACGGGACAACGGCAAAGAGGGGCGGACAAAGGCTGAGAATACGGGACAAGGGCAAAGAGGGGCGGGCAAATGCAAAGAGGGGAGGACAAGGGCAAAGAGGGGCGGACAAGGGAAAAGAGGGGCGGACAAGGGCAAAGAGTGGCCGACAAGGGCTGAGAATATGGGACAAGGGCAAAGAGGGGCGGACTAGTGCTGAGAATACGGGACAAGGGCAAAGAGGGACGGACAAGTGCTGAGAATACGGGACAAGTGCAAAGAGGGGCGGACAAGGGCAAAGAGGGGCGGACCATTGCGGAGAATATGGGACAAGGGCCAAGAGGTGCGGACAAGGGCCAAGAGGGGTGGACAAGGGGCAAGAGGGGCGGACAAGTGCCAAGAGGGGTGGACAAGTGTAAAGAGAGGGGGACAAGTGCTGAGAATACGGGACAAGGGCAAAGAGGGGCGGACAAGGGCAAAGAGGGGCGGACATGAGCAAAGAGGAGCGGACAAGGGCAAAGAGGGGCGGACAAGTCCTGAGAATACAGGACAAGGGCAAAGAGGGACGGACAAGTTCTGAGAATCCGGGACAAGGGCAAAGAGGGGCGGACAAGGGCAAAGAGGTGCGGACAAGGGCAAAGAGGGGCGGACAAGGGCAAAGAGGGGCGGACAAGTGCTGAGAATACGGGACAAGGGCGAAGAGGGGTGGACGTGCTGAGAATACGGGACAAGTTCAAAGAGGGACGGACAAGGGCAAAGAGGGGCGGACAAGGGCAAAGAGGGGCGGACAAGGGCAAAGAGGGGCGGACAAGGGCAAAGAGGGGCGGACAAGGGCAAAGAGGGGTTGACAAGGCAAAGAGGGGCGGACAAGGGCAAAGAGGGGCGGACAAGTGCTGAGAATACGGGACAAGGGCAAAGAGGGGAGGACAAGGGCTGAGAATACGGGACAAGGGCAAAGGGGGCGGACAAGGGCTGAGAATACAGGACAACGGTAAAGAGGTGCGGACAAGTGCTGGGAATACGGGACAAGGGTAAAGAGTGGCGGACAAGTGCAGAGAATAAGGGACGAGGGCAAAGACGGGCGGACAAGAGCTGAGACTACGGGACGAGGGCAAAAAGGGGCGGACAAGAGCTGAGACTACGGGACAAGGGCAAAGAGGTGCGGACAAGTGCAATGAGGGGCGGACAAGGGCAGAGAATATGGGACAAGGGCAAAGTGGGGTGGACAAGTGCTGAGAATACGGGACAAGGGAAAAGAGGGGCGGACAAGGGAAAGAGGGACGGACAAGGGCAAAGAGGTGCGGAAGAGGGCAAAGAGGGGCGGACAATGGCAAAGAGGGACGGACAAGTTCTGAGAATACGGGACAAGGGCAAAGAGGGGCGGACAAGTGCTGAGAATACGGGAGAAGGGCAAAGAGGGTCGGACAAGGGCTGAGAATACGGGACAAGGGCAAAGAGGGGCGAACAAGGGCTGAGAATACGGGACAACGGCAAAGAGGGGCGGACAAAGGCTGAGAATACGGGACAAGGGCAAAGAGGGGCGGACAAATGCAAAGAGGGGAGGACAAGGGCAAAGAGGGGCGGACAAGGGCAAAGAGGGGCGGACAAGGGCAAAGAGTGGCCGACAAGGGCTGAGAATATAGGACAAGGGCAAAGAGGGGCGGACTAGTGCTGAGAATACGGGACAAGGGCAAAGAGGGACGGACAAGTGCTGAGAATACGGGACAAGTGCAAAGAGGGGCGGACAAGGGCAAAGAGGGGCGGACCATTGCGGAGAATATGGGACAAGGGCCAAGAGGTGCGGACAAGGGCCAAGAGGGGTGGACAAGGGCCAAGAGGGGCGGACAAGTGCCAAGAGGGGTGGACAAGTGTAAAGAGAGGGGGACAAGTGCTGAGAATACGGGACAAGGGCAAAGAGGGGCGGACAAGGGCAAAGAGGGGCGGACAAGGGCAAAGAGGAGCGGACAAGGGCAAAGAGGGGCGGACAAGTCCTGAGAATACAGGACAAGGGCAAAGAGGGACGGACAAGTTCTGAGAATCCGGGACAAGGGCAAAGAGGGGCGGACAAGGGCAAAGAGGTGCGGACAAGGGCAAAGAGGGGCGGACAAGGGCAAAGAGGGGCGGACAAGGGCAAAGAGGGGCGGACAAGGGCAAAGAGGGGAGGACAAGGGCAAAGAGGGGCGGACAAGTGTTGAGAATACGGGACAAGGGCAAAGAGGTTCGGACAAGGGCAAAGAGGTTCGGACAAGGGCAAAGAGGGGCGGACAAGAGCAAAGAGGGGCCGACATTTTTAGAGAATATGGGACAAGGGCAAAGAGGGACGGACAAGGGCAAAGAGGGACGGACAAAGGCAAAGAGGGGCGGACAAAGGCAAAGAGGGGCGGACAAGGGCAAAGAGGGGCGGACAACGGCAAAGAGGGGCGGACAAGTGCTGAGAATATGGGACAAGGGCAAAGAGGGGCGGACAAGGGCAAAGAGGGGCGGACAAGGGCAAAGTGGGGCGGACAAGTGCTGAGAGTATGGGACAAGGGCAAAGAGGGGCGGACAAGGGCAAGGAGGGTCGGACAAGGGCAAGGAGGGTCGGACAAGGGAAAGAGGGTCGGACAAGGTCAAAGAGAGGCGGACAAGGGCAAAGAGGGGCGGACAAGGGCAAAGAGGGGCGGACAAGTGCTGAGAATATTGGACAAGTGCAAGGAGGGGCGGACAAGGGCAAAGAGGGGCGGACAAGGGCAAAGAGGGTCGGACAAGGGCAAAGAGGGGCGGACAAGTGCAAAGAGGGAAGGACAAGGCCAAAGAGGGGCGGACAAGGGCAAAGAGGGGCGGACAAGGGCAAAGAGGGCCGGACAAGAGCAAAGAGGGCCTGACAAGTGCTGAGAATACGGGACTAGGGTAAAGAGGGGAGGACAAGGGCAGAAAGGGGTGGACAAGTGTTGAGAATACGGGACAAGGGCAAAGAGGGGCGGACAAGGGCAAAGAGGGGAGGACAAGGGCAAAGAGGGGCGGACAAGTGTTGGGAATACGGGACAAGGGCAAAGAGGTTCGGACAAGGGCAAAGAGGGGCGGACAAGGGCAAAGAGGGGCGGACAAGTGTTGAGAATACGGGACAAGGGCAAAGAGGTTCGGACAAGAGCTGAGACTACGGGACAAGGGCAAAGAGGGGCGGACAAGGGCAAAGAGGGGAGGACAAGGGCAAAGAGGGGCGGACAAGTGCTGAGAATACGGGACAAGTGCAAAGAGTTTCGGACAAGGGCAAAGAGGGGCGGACAAGGGCAAAGAAGAGCGGACAAGGGCAAAGAGGGGCGGACAAGGGCAAAGAGGGGCTGACAAGGGCAAAGAGGGGCGGACAAGGGCAAAGAGGGGCCGACAATTGTAGAGAATATGGGACAAGGGCAAAGAGGGACGGACAAGGGCAAAGAAGGGCGTACAAGGGCAAAGAGGGACGGACAAAGGCAAAGAAGGGCGGAAAAAGGCAAAGAGGGGCGGACAAGGGTAAAGAGGGGCGGACAAGGGCAACGAGGGGCGGACAAGAGCTGAGAATATGGGACAAGGGCAAAGAGGGGCGGACAAGGGCAAAGAGGGGCGGACAAGGGCAAAGAGGGTCGGACAAGTTCTGAGAATATTGGACAAGGGCAAAGAGGGGCGGACACGGGCAAAGAGGGTTGGACAATTGCTGAGAATACGGGACAAGGGCAAAGAGGGGCGGACAAGGGCAAAGACGGGCAGACAAGGGCAAAGAGGGGCGGACAATGGCAAAGAAGGGCGGACAAGTGCTGGGATTACGGGAGAAGGGCAAAGAGGGGCGGACAAGGGCAAAGAGTGGCGGACAAGGGCAAAGAGGGGCGGAAAAGGGCTGAGAATACGGGACAAGGGCAAAGAGAGGGCGGACAAGTGCTGAGAATACGGGACTAGGGCAAAGAGGGGCGGACAAGGGCTGAGAATACGGAACAAGGAAAAAGAGGGGCGGACAAGTGCTGAGAATACGGGACAAGGGCAAAGAGGGGCAGACAAGTGCTGAGAATACGGGACCAGGGCAAACAGGGGCGGTCAAGTGCTGAGAAAACGGGACAAGTGCAAGGAGGTGCAGACAAGTGCTGAGAATATGGGACAAGGGCAAATACGGGCGGACAAGATCAAAGAGGGGCGGACAAGGACAAAGAGGGGCGTACAAGGACAAAGAGGGGCGGACAAGTGCTGAGAACATGGGACAAGTGCAAAGAGGAGCGGACAAGGGCAAAGAGGGGCGGACAAGTGCAAAGAGGGGCGGACAAGGGCAAAAGGGGCGGACAAGGGCTGAGAATAGGGGACAAGGGCAAAGAGGGGCGGACAAGATCTTAGAATACGGGACAAGGGCAAAGAGGGGCGGACAAGTGCTGAGAATACGGGACAAGGGCAAGGAGGTACAGACAAGCGCTGAGAATACGGGACAAGGGCAAAGAGGGGCGGACAAGTGCTGAGAATAAGGGACAAGGGCAAAGAGTTGCGGACAAGGGGAAAGGGGGGCGGACAAGGGAAAGAGGGGCGGACAAAGGCAAAGAGGGGCGGATAAGGGCAAATACGGGCGGACAAGTTCAAAGAGGGGCGGACAAGGGGAAAGAGGGGCTGACAAGGGCAAAGAGGGGCGGACAAGGGCAAAGAGGGGCGGACAAGGGCAAAGAGGGGCGGACAAGGGCAAAGAGGGGCGGACAAGAGCTCAGAATACGGAACAAGTGCAAAGAGGGGCGAACAAGGGCAAAGAGGGGCGGACAAGTGCTGAAAATACGGAACAAGGGCAAAGAGGGGAGGACAAGTGCAAAGAGGGGCGGACAAGGGCTGAGAATACGGGACAAGGGCAAAGAGGGGCAGACAAGGGCAAAGAGGGGCGGACAAGGGCAAAGAGGGGCGGAAAAGGGCAAAGAGGGGCGGACAAGGGCAAAGAGGGGCGGACAAGTGCTGAGAATACAGGACAAGGGCAAAGAGGGGCGGACAATTTCTGAGATCCGGACAAGGGCAAAGAGGGGAGGACAAGGGCAAAGATGGGCGGACAAGAGCAAAGAGGGGCGGACAAGTGCAAAGAGGGGCGGACAAGAACAAAGAGGGGCGGACAAGTACAAAGAGGGGCGGTCAAGAACAAAGAGGGGCGGACAAGAACAAAGATGGGCGGACAAGGGCAAAGAGGGGCGGACAAGGGCAAATGGGGGCGGACAAGGGCAAAGAGGGGCGGACAAGGGCAAAGAGGGGCGGAGAAGGGCAAAGAGGGGCGGACAATGGCAATGAGCGTCGGACAAGTGCCGAGAATATGGGACAAGGGCCAAGAGGGGCGGACTACGCCCAAGAGGGGTGGACAAGGGAAAAAATGGGCGGACAAGGGCCAAGTGGGGCGGACAATTGCAAAGAGGAGCGTACAAGGGCAAAGAGGGGCGGACAAGTGCTGAGAATACGGAAGAAGGGCAAAGAGGGGCGGACAAGTGCTGAGAATACGGGACAAGGGCAAAGAGGGCGGACAAGGGCAAAGAGGGGCGGACAAGGTATGAGAATACGGGACAAGGGCAAAGAGGGGCGGACAACTGTTGAGAATACGGGACAAGGGCAAAGAGGGGCGGACAGGGGCTGAGAATATGGGACAAGGGCAAAGAGGGGCGGACAATGGCCGACAATACGGGACAAGGGCAAAGAGGGGCGGACAAGGGCAAAGAGGGGCGGAGAAGGGCAAAAAGGGGCGGACAATGCCAAAGAGGGGCGGAAAAGGGCTGAGAATACGGGACAAGTTCAAATAGGGGCGGACAATGTCGAAGAGGGGCGGACAAGTGCTGAGAATACGGGACAAGGGCGAAGAGGGGTGGACGTGCTGAGAATACGGGACAAGTTCAAAGAGGGACGGACAAGGGCAAAGAGGGGATGACAAGGGCAAAGAGGGGCGGACAAGGGCAAAGAGGGGCGGACAAGGGCAAAGAGGGGCGGACAAGGGCAAATAGGGGCGGACAAGGGCAAAGAGGGGCGGACAAGGGCAAAGAGGGGCGGACAAGGGCAAAGAGGGGCGGACAAGGGCAAAGAGGGGTGGACAAGGCAAAGAGGGGCGGACAAGGGCAAAGAGGGGCGGACAAGTGCTGAGAATACGGGACAAGGGCAAAGAGGGGAGGACAAGGGCTGAGAATACGGGACAAGGGCAAAGGGGGCGGACAAGGGCTGAGAATACAGGACAACGGTAAAGAGGTGCGGACAAGTGCTGGGAATACGGGACAAGGGTAAAGAGTGGCGGACAAGTGCAGAGAATAAGGGACGAGGGCAAAGACGGGCGGACAAGAGCTGAGACTACGGGACGAGGGCAAAGAGGGGCGGACAAGAGCTGAGACTACGGGACAAGGGCAAAGAGGTGCGGACAAGTGCAATGAGGGGCGGACAAGGGCAGAGAATATGGGACAAGGGCAAAGTGGGGTGGACAAGTGCTGAGAATACGGGACAAGGGAAAAGAGGGGCGGACAAGGGAAAGAGGGACGGACAAGGGCAAAGAGGTGCGGAAGAGGGCAAAGAGGGGCGGACAATGGCAAAGAGGGACGGACAAGTTCTGAGAATACGGGACAAGGGCAAAGAGGGGCGGACAAGTGCTGAGAATACGGGAGAAGGGCAAAGAGGGTCGGACAAGGGCTGAGAATACGGGACAAGGGCAAAGAGGGGCGAACAAGGGCTGAGAATACGGGACAACGGCAAAGAGGGGCGGACAAAGGCTGAGAATACGGGACAAGGGCAAAGAGGGGCGGACAAATGCAAAGAGGGGAGGACAAGGGCAAAGAGGGGCGGACAAGGGCAAGGAGGGTCGGACAAGGGCAAGGAGGGTCGGACAAGGGCAAGGAGGGTCGGACAAGGGCAAAGAGGGTCGGACAAGGTCAAAGAGAGGCGGACAAGGGCAAAGAGGGGCGGACAAGGGCAAAGAGGGGCGGACAAGTGCTGAGAATATTGGACAAGGGCAAGGAGGGGCGGACAAGGGCAAAGAGGGGCGGACAAGGGCAAAGAGGGTCGGACAACGGCAAAGAGGGGCGGACAAGTGCAAAGAGGGAAGGACAAGGGCAAAGAGGGGCGGACAAGGGCAAAGAGGGGCGGACAAGGGCAAAGAGGGCCGGACAAGAGCAAAGAGGGCCTGACAAGTGCTGAGAATACGGGACTAGGGTAAAGAGGGGAGGACAAGGGCAGAAAGGGGTGGACAAGTGTTGAGAATACGGGACAAGGGCAAAGAGGGGCGGACAAGGGCAAAGAGGGGAGGACAAGGGCAAAGAGGGGCGGACAAGTGTTGGGAATACGGGACAAGGGCAAAGAGGTTCGGACAAGGGCAAAGAGGGGCGGACAAGGGCAAAGAGGGGCGGACAAGTGTTGAGAATACGGGACAAGGGCAAAGAGGTTCGGACAAGGTCAAAGAGGTTCGGACAAGGGCAAAGAGGGGCGGACAAGGGCAAAGAGGGGCGGACAACGGCAACGAGGGGCGGACAAGTGCTGAGAATATGGGACAAGGGCAAAGAGGGGCGGACAAGGGCAAAGAGGGGCGGACAAGGGCAAAGAGGGGCGGACAAGGGCAAAGAGGGTCGGACAAGTGCTGAGAGTATGGGACAAGGGCAAAGAGGGGCGGACAAGTGCAAGGAGGGTCGGACAAGGGCAAAGAGGGTCGGACAAGGTCAAAGAGAGGCGGACAAGGGCAAAGAGGGGCGGACAAGGGCAAAGAGGGGCGGACAAGTGCTGAGAATATTGGACAAGGGCAATGAGGGGCGGACAAGGGCAAAGAGGGGCGGACAAGGGAAAAGAGGTTCGGACAAGGGCAAAGAGGGGCGGACAAGTGCAAAGAGGGAAGGACAAGGGCAAATAGGGGCGGACAAGGGCAAACAGGGCCGGACAAGGGCAAAGAGGGCCGGACAAGGGCAAAGAGGGCCGGACAAGTGCTGAGAATACGGGACTAGTGTAAAGAGGGGAGGACAAGGGCAAAAAGGGGAGGACAAGGGCAAAGAGGGGCGGACAAGTGCTGAGAATACGGGACAAGTGCAAAGAGTTTCGGACAAGGGCAAAGAGGGGCGGACAAGGGCAAAGAAGAGCGGACAAGGGCAAAGAAGAGCGGACAAGGGCAAAGAGGGGCGGACAAGGGCAAAGAGGGGCGGACAAGGGCAAAGAGGGGCGGACAAGGTATGAGAATACGGGACAAGGGCAAAGAGGGGCGGACAACTGTTGAGAATACGGGACAAGGGCAAAGAGGGGCGGACAGGGGCTGAGAATATGGGACAAGGGCAAAGAGGGGCGGACAATGGCCGACAATACGGGACAAGGGCAAAGAGGGGCGGACAAGGGCAAAGAGGGGCGGAGAAGGGCAAAAAGGGGCGGACAATGCCAAAGAGGGGCGGAAAAGGGCTGAGAATACGGGACAAGGTCAAATAGGGGCGGACAATGTCGAAGAGGGGCGGACAAGTGCTGAGAATACGGGACAAGGGCGAAGAGGGGTGGACGTGCTGAGAATACGGGACAAGTTCAAAGAGGGACGGACAAGGGCAAAGAGGGGATGACAAGGGCAAAGAGGGGCGGACAAGGGCAAAGAGGGGCGGACAAGGGCAAAGAGGGGCAGACAAGGGCAAATAGGGGCGGACAAGGGCAAAGAGGGGCGGACAAGGGCAAAGAGGGGCGGACAAGGGCAAAGAGGGGTGGACAAGGCAAAGAGGGGCGGACAAGGGCAAAGAGGGGCGGACAAGTGCTGAGAATACGGGACAAGTGCAAAGAGGGGAGGACAAGGGCTGAGAATACGGGACAAGGGCAAAGGGGGCGGACAAGGGCTGAGAATACAGGACAACGGTAAAGAGGTGCGGACAAGTGCTGGGAATACGGGACAAGGGTAAAGAGTGGCGGACAAGTGCAGAGAATAAGGGACGAGGGCAAAGACGGGCGGACAAGAGCTGAGACTACGGGACGAGGGCAAAGAGGGGCGGACAAGAGCTGAGACTACGGGACAAGGGCAAAGAGGTGCGGACAAGTGCAATGAGGGGCGGACAAGGGCAGAGAATATGGGACAAGGGCAAAGTGGGGTGGACAAGTGCTGAGAATACGGGACAAGGGAAAAGAGGGGCGGACAAGGGAAAGAGGGACGGACAAGGGCAAAGAGGTGCGGAAGAGGGCAAAGAGGGGCGGACAATGGCAAAGAGGGACGGACAAGTTCTGAGAATACGGGACAAGGGCAAAGAGGGGCGGACAAGTGCTGAGAATACGGGAGAAGGGCAAAGAGGGTCGGACAAGGGCTGAGAATACGGGACAAGGGCAAAGAGGGGCGAACAAGGGCTGAGAATACGGGACAACGGCAAAGAGGGGCGGACAAAGGCTGAGAATACGGGACAAGGGCAAAGAGGGGCGGACAAATGCAAAGAGGGGAGGACAAGGGCAAAGAGGGGCGGACAAGGGCAAGGAGGGTCGGACAAGGGCAAGGAGGGTCGGACAAGGGCAAGGAGGGTCGGACAAGGGCAAAGAGGGTCGGACAAGGTCAAAGAGAGGCGGACAAGGGCAAAGAGGGGCGGACAAGGGCAAAGAGGGGCGGACAAGTGCTGAGAATATTGGACAAGGGCAAGGAGGGGCGGACAAGGGCAAAGAGGGGCGGACAAGGGCAAAGAGGGTCGGACAAGGGCAAAGAGGGGCGGACAAGGGCAAAGAGGGGCGGACAAGTGCAAAGAGGGAAGGACAAGGGCAAAGAGGGGCGGACAAGGGCAAAGAGGGGCGGACAAGGGCAAAGAGGGCCGGACAAGAGCAAAGAGGGCCTGACAAGTGCTGAGAATACGGGACTAGGGTAAAGAGGGGAGGACAAGGGCAGAAAGGGGTGGACAAGTGTTGAGAATACGGGACAAGGGCAAAGAGGGGCGGACAAGGGCAAAGAGGGGAGGACAAGGACAAAGAGGGGCGGACAAGTGTTGGGAATACGGGACAAGGGCAAAGAGGTTCGGACAAGGGCAAAGAGGGGCGGACAAGGGCAAAGAGGGGCGGACAAGTGTTGAGAATACGGGACAAGGGCAAAGAGGTTCGGACAAGGTCAAAGAGGTTCGGACAAGGGCAAAGAGGGGCGGACAAGGGCAAAGAGGGGCCGACAACGGCAACGAGGGGCGGACAAGTGCTGAGAATATGGGACAAGGGCAAAGAGGGGCGGACAAGGGCAAAGAGGGGCGGACAAGGGCAAAGAGGGGCGGACAAGGGCAAAGAGGGTCGGACAAGTGCTGAGAGTATGGGACAAGGGCAAAGAGGGGCGGACAAGTGCAAGGAGGGTCGGACAAGGGCAAAGAGGGTCGGACAAGGTCAAAGAGAGGCGGACAAGGGCAAAGAGGGGCGGACAAGGGCAAAGAGGGGCGGACAAGTGCTGAGAATATTGGACAAGGGCAATGAGGGGCGGACAAGGGCAAAGAGGGGCGGACAAGGGAAAAGAGGTTCGGACAAGGGCAAAGAGGGAAGGACAAGGGCAAATAGGGGCGGACAAGGGCAAACAGGGCCGGACAAGGGCAAAGAGGGCCGGACAAGGGCAAAGAGGGCCGGACAAGTGCTGAGAATACGGGACTAGTGTAAAGAGGGGAGGACAAGGGCAAAAAGGGGTGGACAAGTGCTGAGAATACGGGACAAGGGCAAAGAGGGGCGGACAAGGGCAAAGAGGGGAGGACAAGGGCAAAGAGGGGCGGACAAGTGCTGAGAATACGGGACAAGTGCAAAGAGTTTCGGACAAGGGCAAAGAGGGGCGGACAAGGGCAAAGAAGAGCGGACAAGGGCAAAGAGGGGCGGACAAGGGCAAAGAGGGGCTGACAAGGGCAAAGAGGGGCGGACAAGGGCAAAGAGGGGCCGACAATTGTAGAGAATATGGGACAAGGGCAAAGAGGGACGGACAAGGGCAAAGAAGGGCGTACAAGGGCAAAGAGGGACGGACAAAGGCAAAGAAGGGCGGAAAAAGGCAAAGAGGGGCGGACAAGGGTAAAGAGGGGCGGACAAGGGCAACGAGGGGCGGACAAGAGCTGAGAATATGGGACAAGGGCAAAGAGGGGCGGACAAGGGCAAAGAGGGGCGGACAAGGGCAAAGAGGGTCGGACAAGTTCTGAGAATATTGGACAAGGGCAAAGAGGGGCGGACACGGGCAAAGAGGGTTGGACAATTGCTGAGAATACGGGACAAGGGCAAAGAGGGGCGGACAAGGGCAAAGACGGGCAGACAAGGGCAAAGAGGGGCGGACAAGGGCAAGAGGGCGGACAAGTGCAAAGAGGGGCGGACAAGGGCAAAGAGGGCGGACAAGTGCTGAGAATATGGGACAAGGGCAAATAGGGGCGAACAAGGGCAGAGAGGGGCGGAGAAGGGCAAAGAGGGGCGGACAATGGCAAACAGGGGCGGACAATGGCAAAGAAGGGCGGACAATGGCAAAGAAGGGCGGACAAGGGCTGGGAATATGGGAGAAGGGCAAAGAGGGGCAGACAAGGGCAAAGAGGGGCGGAAAAGGGCAAAGAGGGGCGGACAATGGCAAAGAGGGGCGGACAATGGCAAAGAAGGGCGGACAAGTGCTGGGATTACGGGAGAAGGGCAAAGAGGGGCGGACAAGGGCAAAGAGTGGCGGACAAGGGCAAAGAGGGGCGGAAAAGGGCTGAGAATACGGGACAAGGTCAAAGAGAGGGCGGACAAGTGCTGAGAATACGGGACTAGGGCAAAGAGGGGCGGACAAGGGCTGAGAATACGGAACAAGGAAAAAGAGGGGCGGACAAGTGCTGAGAATACGGGACAAGGGCAAAAAGGGGCAGACAAGTGCTGAGAATACGGGACCAGGGCAAACAGGGGCGGTCAAGTGCTGAGAAAACGGGACAAGTGCAAGGAGGTGCAGACAAGTGCTGAGAATATGGGACAAGGGCAAAGAGGGGCGGACAAGTGCTGAGAATACGGGACAAGGGCAAAGTGGTGCGGACAAGGGGAAAGAGGGGCGGACAAGGGAAAGAGGGGCGGACAAAGGCAAAGAGGGGCGGACAAAGGCAAAGAGGGGCGGACAAGGGCAAATACGGGCGGACAAGATCAAAGAGGGGCGGACAAGGACAAAGAGGGGCGTACAAGGACAAAGAGGGGCGGACAAGTGCTGAGAACATGGGACAAGTGCAAAGAGGAGCGGACAAGGGCAAAGAGGGGCGGACAAGTGCAAAGAGGGGCGGACAAGGGCAAAAGGGGCGGACAAGGGCTGAGAATAGGGGACAAGGGCAAAGAGGGGCGGACAAGATCTTAGAATACGGGACAAGGGCAAAGAGGGGCGGACAAGTGCTGAGAATACGGGACAAGGGCAAGGAGGTACAGACAAGCGCTGAGAATACGGGACAAGGGCAAAGAGGGGCGGACAAGTGCTGAGAATAAGGGACAAGGGCAAAGAGTTGCGGACAAGGGGAAAGAGGGGCGGACAAGGGAAAGAGGGGCGGACAAAGGCAAAGAGGGGCGGATAAGGGCAAATACGGGCGGACAAGTTCAAAGAGGGGCGGACAAGGGGAAAGAGGGGCTGACAAGGGCAAAGAGGGGCGGACAAGGGCAAAGAGGGGAGGACAAGGGCAAAGAGGGGCGGACAAGAGCTCAGAATACGGGACAAGTGCAAAGAGGGGCGAACAAGGGCAAAGAGGGGCGGACAAGTGCTGAAAATACGGAACAAGGGCAAAGAGGGGAGGACAAGTGCAAAGAGGGGCGGACAAGGGCTGAGAATACGGGACAAGGGCAAAGAGGGGCAGACAAGGGCAAAGAGGGGCGGACAAGGGCAAAGAGGGGCGGAAAAGGGCAAAGAGGGGCGGACAAGGGCAAAGAGGGGCGGACAAGGGCAAAGAGGGGCGGACAAGTGCTGAGAATACAGGACAAGGGCAAAGAGGGGCGGACAATTTCTGAGATCCGGACAAGGGCAAAGAGGGGAGGACAAGGGCAAAGATGGGCGGACAAGAGCAAAGAGGGGCGGACAAGTGCAAAGAGGGGCGGACAAGAACAAAGAGGGGCGGACAAGTACAAAGAGGGGCGGTCAAGAACAAAGAGGGGCGGACAAGAACAAAGATGGGCGGACAAGGGCAAAGAGGGGCGGACAAGGGCAAATGGGGGCGGACAAGGGCAAAGAGGGGCGGACAAGGGCAAAGAGGGGCGGACAAGGGCAAAGAGGGGCGGAGAAGGGCAAAGAGGGGCGGACAATGGCAATGAGGGTCGGACAAGTGCCGAGAATATGGGACAAGGGCCAAGAGGGGCGGACTACGCCCAAGAGGGGTGGACAAGGGAAAAAATGGGCGGACAAGGGCCAAGTGGGGCGGACAATTGCAAAGAGGGGCGTACAAGGGCAAAGAGGGGCGGACAAGTGCTGAGAATACGGAAGAAGGGCAAAGAGGGGCGGACAAGTGCTGAGAATACGGGACAAGGGCAAAGAGGGCGGACAAGGGCAAAGAGGGGCGGACAAGGTATGAGAATACGGGACAAGGGCAAAGAGGGGCGGACAACTGTTGAGAATACGGGACAAGGGCAAAGAGGGGCGGACAATGGCCGACAATACGGGACAAGGGCAAAGAGGGGCGGACAAGGGCAAAGAGGGGCGGAGAAGGGCAAAAAGGGGCGGACAATGCCAAAGAGGGGCGGAAAAGGGCTGAGAATACGGGACAAGGTCAAATAGGGGCGGACAATGTCGAAGAGGGGCGGACAAGTGCTGACAATACGGGACAAGGGCGAAGAGGGGTGGACGTGCTGAGAATACGGGACAAGTTCAAAGAGGGACGGACAAGGGCAAAGAGGGGATGACAAGGGCAAAGAGGGGCGGACAAGGGCAAAGAGGGGCGGACAAGGGCAAAGAGGGGCGGACAAGGGCAAATAGGGGCGGACAAGGGCAAAGAGGGGCGGACAAGGGCAAAGAGGTGTGGACAAGGGCAAAGAGGGGCGGACAAGTGCTGAGAATACGGGACAAGGGCAAAGAGGGGAGGACAAGGGCTGAGAATACGGGACAAGGGCAAAGGGGGCGGACAAGGGCTGAGAATACAGGACAACGGTAAAGAGGTGCGGACAAGTGCTGGGAATACGGGACAAGGGTAAAGAGTGGCGGACAAGTGCAGAGAATAAGGGACGAGGGCAAAGACGGGCGGACAAGAGCTGAGACTACGGGACGAGGGCAAAGAGGGGCGGACAAGAGCTGAGACTACGGGACAAGGGCAAAGAGGTGCGGACAAGTGCAATGAGGGGCGGACAAGGGCAGAGAATATGGGACAAGGGCAAAGTGGGGTGGACAAGTGCTGAGAATACGGGACAAGGGAAAAGAGGGGCGGACAAGGGAAAGAGGGACGGACAAGGGCAAAGAGGTGCGGAAGAGGGCAAAGAGGGGCGGACAATGGCAAAGAGGGACGGACAAGATCTGAGAATACGGGACAAGGGCAAAGAGGGGCGGACAAGTGCTGAGAATACGGGAGAAGGGCAAAGAGGGTCGGACAAGGGCTGAGAATACGGGACAAGGGCAAAGAGGGGCGAACAAGGGCTGAGAATACGGGACAACGGCAAAGAGGGGCGGACAAAGGCTGAGAATACGGGACAAGGGCAAAGAGGGGCGGACAAATGCAAAGAGGGGAGGACAAGGGCAAAGAGGGGCGGACAAGGGCAAAGAGGGGCGGACAAGGGCAAAGAGTGGCCGACAAGGGCTGAGAATATGGGACAAGGGCAAAGAGGGGCGGACTAGTGCTGAGAATACGGGACAAGGGCAAAGAGGGACGGACAAAGGCAAAGAAGGGCGGAAAAAGTCAAAGAGGGGCGGACAAGGGTAAAGAGGGGCGGACAAGGGCAACGAGGGGCGGACAAGAGCTGAGAATATGGGACAAGGGCAAAGAGGGGCGGACAAGGGCAAAGAGGGGCGGACAAGGGCAAAGAGGGTCGGACAAGTTCTGAGAATATTGGACAAGGGCAAAGAGGGGCGGACACGGGCAAAGAGGGTTGGACAATTGCTGAGAATACGGGACAAGGGCAAAGAGGGGCGGACAAGGGCAAAGACGGGCAGACAAGGGCAAAGAGGGGCGGACAAGGGCAAAGAGGGCGGACAAGTGCAAAGAGGGGCGGACAAGGGCAAAGAGGGCGGACAAGTGCTGAGAATATGGGACAAGGGCAAATAGGGGCGAACAAGGGCAGAGAGGGGCGGAGAAGGGCAAAGAGGGGCGGACAATGGCAAACAGGGGCGGACAATGGCAAAGAAGGGCGGACAATGGCAAAGAAGGGCGGACAAGGGCTGGGAATATGGGAGAAGGGCAAAGAGGGGCAGACAAGGGCAAAGAGGGGCGGAAAAGGGCAAAGAGGGGCGGACAATGGCAAAGAGGGGCGGACAATGGCAAAGAAGGGCGGACAAGTGCTGGGATTACGGGAGAAGGGCAAAGAGGGGCGGATAAGGGCAAAGAGTGGCGGACAAGGGCAAAGAGGGGCGGAAAAGGGCTGAGAATACGGGACAAGGGCAAAGAGAGGGCGGACAAGTGCTGAGAATACGGGACTAGGGCAAAGAGGGGCGGACAAGGGCTGAGAATACGGAACAAGGAAAAAGAGGGGCGGACAAGTGCTGAGAATACGGGACAAGGGCAAAGAGGGGCAGACAAGTGCTGAGAATACGGGACCAGGGCAAACAGGGGCGGTCAAGTGCTGAGAAAACGGGACAAGTGCAAGGAGGTGCAGACAAGTGCTGAGAATATGGGACAAGGGCAAAGAGGGGCGGACAAGTGCTGAGAATACGGGACAAGGGCAAAGTGGTGCGGACAAGGGGAAAGAGGGGCGGACAAGGGAAAGAGGGGCGGACAAAGGCAAAGAGGGGCGGACAAAGGCAAAGAGGGGCGGACAAGGGCAAATACGGGCGGACAAGATCAAAGAGGGGCGGACAAGGACAAAGAGGGGCGTACAAGGACAAAGAGGGGCGGACAAGTGCTGAGAACATGGGACAAGTGCAAAGAGGAGCGGACAAGGGCAAAGAGGGGCGGACAAGTGCAAAGAGGGGCGGACAAGGGCAAAAGGGGCGGACAAGGGCTGAGAATAGGGGACAAGGGCAAAGAGGGGCGGACAAGATCTTAGAATACGGGACAAGGGCAAAGAGGGGCGGACAAGTGCTGAGAATACGGGACAAGGGCAAGGAGGTACAGACAAGCGCTGAGAATACGGGACAAGGGCAAAGAGGGGCGGACAAGTGCTGAGAATAAGGGACAAGGGCAAAGAGGTGCGGACAAGGGGAAAGAGGGGCGGACAAGGGAAAGAGGGGCGGACAAAGGCAAAGAGGGGCGGATAAGGGCAAATACGGGCGGACAAGTTCAAAGAGGGGCGGACAAGGGGAAAGAGGGGCTGACAAGGGCAAAGAGGGGCGGACAAGGGCAAAGAGGGGCGGACAAGGGCAAAGAGGGGCGGACAAGGGCAAAGAGGGGCGGACAAGAGCTCAGAATACGGGACAAGTGCAAAGAGGGGCGAACAAGGGCAAAGAGGGGCGGACAAGTGCTGAAAATAAGGAACAAGGGCAAAGAGGGGAGGACAAGTGCAAAGAGGGGCGGACAAGGGCTGAGAATACGGGACAAGGGCAAAGAGGGGCAGACAAGGGCAAAGAGGGGCGGACAAGGGCAAAGAGGGGCGGAAAAGGGCAAAGAGGGGCGGACAAGGGCAAAGAGGGGCGGACAAGGGCAAAGAGGGGCGGACAAGTGCTGAGAATACAGGACAAGGGCAAAGAGGGGCGGACAATTTCTGAGATCCGGACAAGGGCAAAGAGGGGCGGACAAGGGCAAAGATGGGCGGACAAGAGCAAAGAGGGGCGGACAAGTGCAAAGAGGGGCGGACAAGAACAAAGAGGGGCGGACAAGTACAAAGAGGGGCGGTCAAGAACAAAGAGGGGCGGACAAGAACAAAGATGGGCGGACAAGGGCAAAGAGGGGCGGACAAGGGCAAATGGGGGCGGACAAGGGCAAAGAGGGGCGGAGAAGGGCAAAGAGGGGCGGACAAGGGCAAAGAGGGGCGGACAATGGCAATGAGGGTCGGACAAGTGCCGAGAATATGGGACAAGGGCCAAGAGGGGCGGACTACGCCCAAGAGGGGTGGACAAGGGAAAAAATGGGCGGACAAGGGCCAAGTGGGGCGGACAATTGCAAAGAGGGGCGTACAAGGGCAAAGAGGGGCGGACAAGTGCTGAGAATACGGAAGAAGGGCAAAGAGGGGCGGACAAGTGCTGAGAATACGGGACAAGGGCAAAGAGGGCGGACAAGGGCAAAGAGGGGCGGACAAGGTATGAGAATACGGGACAAGGGCAAAGAGGGGCGGACAACTGTTAAGAATACGGGACAAGGGCAAAGAGGGGCGGACAGGGGCTGAGAATATGGGACAAGGGCAAAGAGGGGCGGACAATGGCCGACAATACGGGACAAGGGCAAAGAGGGGCGGACAAGGGCAAAGAGGGGCGGAGAAGGGCAAAAAGGGGCGGACAATGCCAAAGAGGGGCGGAAAAGGGCTGAGAATACGGGACAAGGTCAAATAGGGGCGGACAATGTCGAAGAGGGGCGGACAAGTGCTGAGAATACGGGACAAGGGCGAAGAGGGGTGGACGTGCTGAGAATACGGGACAAGTTCAAAGAGGGACGGACAAGGGCAAAGAGGGGATGACAAGGGCAAAGAGGGGCGGACAAGGGCAAAGAGGGGCGGACAAGGGCAAAGAGGGGCGGACAAGGGCAAATAGGGGCGGACAAGGGCAAAGAGGGGCGGACAAGGGCAAAGAGGGGCGGACAAGGGCAAAGAGGGGTGGACAAGGCAAAGAGGGGCGGACAAGGGCAAAGAGGGGCGGACAAGTGCTGAGAATACGGGACAAGGGCAAAGAGGGGAGGACAAGGGCTGAGAATACGGGACAAGGGCAAAGGGGGCGGACAAGTGCAATGAGGGGCGGACAAGGGCAGAGAATATGGGACAAGGGCAAAGTGGGGTGGACAAGTGCTGAGAATACGGGACAAGGGAAAAGAGGGGCGGACAAGGGAAAGAGGGACGGACAAGGGCAAAGAGGTGCGGAAGAGGGCAAAGAGGGGCGGACAATGGCAAAGAGGGACGGACAAGTTCTGAGAATACGGGACAAGGGCAAAGAGGGGCGGACAAGTGCTGAGAATACGGGAGAAGGGCAAAGAGGGTCGGACAAGGGCTGAGAATACGGGACAAGGGCAAAGAGGGGCGAACAAGGGCTGAGAATACGGGACAACGGCAAAGAGGGGCGGACAAATGCAAAGAGGGGAGGACAAGGGCAAAGAGGGGCGGACAAGGGCAAAGAGGGGCGGACAAGGGCAAAGAGTGGCCGACAAGGGCTGAGAATATGGGACAAGGGCAAAGAGGGGCGGACTAGTGCTGAGAATACGGGACAAGGGCAAAGAGGGACGGACAAGTGCTGAGAATACGGGACAAGTGCAAAGAGGGGCGGACAAGAGCAAAGAGGGGCGGACAAGGGCAAAGAGGGGCGGACCATTGCGGAGAATATGGGACAAGGGCCAAGAGGTGCGGACAAGGGCCAAGAGGGGTGGACAAGGGCCAAGAGGGGCGGACAAGTACCAAGAGGGGTGGACAAGTGTAAAGAGAGGGGGACAAGTGCTGAGAATACGGGACAAGGGCAAAGAGGGGCGGACAAGGGCAAAGAGGGGCGGACATGAGCAAAGAGGAGCGGACAAGGGCAAAGAGGGGCGGACAAGTCCTGAGAATACAGGACAAGGGCAAAGAGGGACGGACAAGTTCTGAGAATCCGGGACAAGGGCAAAGAGGGGCGGACAAGGGCAAAGAGGTGCGGACAAGGGCAAAGAGGGGCGGACAAGGGCAAAGAGGGGCGGACAAGAGCAAAGAGGGGCGGACAAGGGCAAAGAGGGGCAGACAAGTGCAAAGAGGGGCGGACAAGGGCAAAGAGGGGCGGACAACAGCAAAGAGGGGCTGACAAGGGCAATGAGGGGCGGACAAGTATAACGAGGGGCGGACAAGGACAAAAAGGGTCGGACAAGTGCTGAGAATACGGGATAAGTGCAAAGAGGCTTGGACAAGTGCTGAGAATACGGGACAAGTGCAAAGAGCGGCGGACAAGTATAAAGAGGGGCGGACAAAGACAAAGAGGGGCGGACAAGTGCCGAGAATATGGGAAAAGGGCCAAGAGGGGCGGACAAGGCCCAAGAGGGGCGGACAAGTGCAAATAGGGGCGTAAAAGCGCAAAGAGGGGCGGACAAGTGCTGAGAATACGGGACAAGGGCAAAGAGGGGCGGACAAGTGCTGAGAATACGGGACAAGGGCAAAGAGGGTGGACAAAGGCAAAGAGGGGCGGACAAGGGCAAAGAGGGGCGGACAAGGGCTGAGAATACGGGACAAGGGCAAAGAGGTACGGACAACTGTTGAGAATACGGGACAAGGGCAAAGAGGGGCGGACAAGGGCCAAGAGGGGCGGACAAGGGCCAAGAGGGGCGGACAAGTGCTTGAGAATACTGGACAAGGGCAAATAGCGGAGGATAAGTGCTGAGAATACGGGACAAGGCCGAAGAGGGGCGGAGAAGTGCTGAGAATACGGGACAAGGGTAATTAGGAGCGGACAAGGGCGGAGAATAAGGGACAAGAACAAAGAGGGGCGGACAAGGGCAAAGAGGGGCGGACAAGTGCAAAGAGGGGCGGACAAGGGCAAAGAGGGTCGGACAAGGGCAAAGAGGGGCGGACAAGGGCAAAGAGGGGCGGACAAGTGCGGAGAATAAGGGACAAGGGCAAAGAGGGGCGGACAAGGGCAAAGAGGGGCGGACAAGAGCAAAGAGGGGCGGACAAGAGCAAAGAGGGGCGGACAAGAGCAAAGAGGGGCGGACAAGTGCTGTAGAATACGGGACAAGGGCAAAGAGGGGCGGATAAAGGCAAAGAGGGGCGGAAAAGGGCAAAGAGGGGCAGACAAGGGCAAAGAGGGGCAGACAAGTGCAAAGAGGGGCGGACAAGTGCTGAGAATACAGGACAAGGGCAAAGAGGGGCGGACAAGTTCTGAGAATACGGGATAAGTGCAAAGAGGGGTGGAGAAGTGCTGAGAATACGGGACAAGGGCAAAGAGCGGCGGACAAGTATAAAGTGGGGCGGACAAGGGCAAAGAGGGCCGGGCAAGTGCTGAGAATACGGGAGGAAGTGGGCAAAGAGGGGCGGACAAGGGGAAAGAGGGGCGGACAAGGGCAAAGAGGGGCGGACATGTGCAAAGAGGGGCGGACAAGGGCAAAGAGGGCCGGACAAGGGCTGAGAATATGGGACAAGGGCAAAGCGGGGCGGACAAGGGCAAAGAGGGGCGGACAAATGCAAAGAGGAGCGGAAAAGGGCTGGGAATACTTGACAAGGGCAAAGAGGGGCGGACAAAGGCAAAGAGGGGTGGAGAAGGGCAAAGAGAGTCGGACAATTGCAAAGAGGGGCGGACAAGATCTGAGAAGATGGGACAAGGGCAAAGAGGGACGGACAAGGGCTGAGAACACGGGACAAGTGCAGAGAGGGGCGGACAAGTGCAAAGAGGGGCGGACAAGGGCAAAGAGGGACGGAAAAGGGCAAAGAGGGGTGGGGAAGGGCAAAGTGTGGCGGACCAGTGCTGAAAATACGGGACAAGGGCAAAGAGCGGCGGACAAGGGCAAAGAGCGGCGGAGAAGGGCAAAGAGGGGCGGACAAGTGCGAAGAATATGGGACAAGGGCCAAGCGGGGCAGACAAGGGCCAAGAGGGGTGGACAAGGGCCAAGAGGGGCGGACAAGGGCCAAGAGAGGCGGACAAGTGCTTGAGAATACGGGACAAGGGCAAAGAGGGGCGGACAAGTGCTGAGAATAAGGGACAAGGGCAAAGAGGTGCGGAAAAGGGGAAAGAGGGGCGGACAAGGGAAAGAGGGGGGGACAAAGGCAAAGAGGGGCGGATAAGGGCAAATACGGGCGGACAAGGGCAAAGAGGGGCGGACAAGTGCAAAGAGGGGCGGACAAGGGCAAAGAGGGGCGGACAAGGGCAAAGAGGGACGGACAAGAGCTGAGAATACGGGACAAGAGCAAAGAGGGGCGGACAAGGGCAAAGAGGGGCGGACAAGTGCTGAAAATACGGGACAAGGGCAAAGAGGGGAGGACAAGTGCAAAGAGGGGCGGACAAGGGCTGAGAATACGGGACAAGTGCAAAGAGCGGCGGACAAGGACAAAGAGGGGCGGACAATGGCAAAGAAGGGCGGACAAGTGCTGAGAATATGGGAGAAGGGCAAAGAGGGGCGGAGAAGGGCAAAGAGGGGCGGACAAGGGGAAAGAGGGGCGGACAAGAGCAAAGAGGGGCGGACAAGGGCAAAGAGGGGCGGACAAATGCTGCGAATACGGGACAAGGGCAAAGTGGTGTGGACAAGGGGAAAGAGGGGCGGACAAGGGAAAGAGGGGCGGACAAAGGCAAAGAGGGGCAGACAAGGGCAAATACGGGCGGACAAGGTCAAAGAGGGGCGGACAAGGACAAAGAGGGGCGTACAAGGACAAAGAGGGGCGGACAAGGGCTGAGAACATGGGACAAGTGCAAAGAGGAGCGGACAAGGGCAAAGAGGGGCGGACAAGTGCAAAGAGGGGCGGACAAGGGCAAAAGGGGCGGACAAGGTCTGAGAATAGGGGACAAGGGCAAAGAGGGGCGGACAAGGGCTTAGAATACGGGACAAGGGCAAAGAGGGGCGGACAAGTGCTGAGAATACGGGACAAGGGCAAGGAGGTACAGACAAGCGCTGAGAATACGGGACAAGGGCAAGGAGGGGCGGACAAGTGCTGAGAATAAGGGACAAGGGCAAAGAGGTGCGGACAAGGGGAAAGAGGGGCAGACAAGGGAAAGAGGGGCGGACAAAGGCAAAGAGGGGCGGATAAGGGCAAATACGGGCGGACAAGGTCAAAGAGGGGCGGACAAGGGCAAAGAGGGGCGGACAAGGGCAAAGAGGGGCGGGCAAGGTCAAAGAGGGGCGGACAAGTGCAAAGAGGGGCGGACAAGAGCTGAGAATACGGGACAAGTGCAAAGAGGGGCGGACAAGGGCAAAGAGGGGCGGACAAGGGCAAAGAGGGGCGGACAAGTGCTGAAAATACGGAACAAGTGCAAAGAGGGGAGGACAAGTGCAAAGAGGGGCGGACATGGGCTGAGAATACGGGACAAGGGCAAAGAGGGGCAGACAAGGGCAAAGATGGGCGGACCAGAGCAAAGAGGGGCGGACAAGGGCAAAGAGGGGCGGACAAGGGCAAAGAGGGGCGGACAAGGGCAAAGAGGGGCGCAAAAGGACAAAGGGGGGCGGACAAGTACAAAGAGGGGCGGACAAGGACAAAGAGGGGCGGACAAGGACAAAGAGGGGCGGACAAGTGCTGAGAATACAGGACAAGGGCAAAGAGGGGCGGACAATTTCTGAGATCCGGGACAAGGGCAAAGAGGGGCGGACAAGGGCAAAGATGGGCGGACAAGAGCAAAGAGGGGCGGACAAGGGCAAAGAGGGGCGGACAAGGGCAAAGAGGGGCGGACAAGGGCAAAGAGGGGCGGAAAAGGACAAAGGGGGGCGGACAAGTACAAAGAGGGGCGGACAAGGACAAAGAGGGGCGGACAAGTGCTGAGAATACAGGACAAGGGCAAAGAGGGGCGGACATTTTCTGAGATCCGGGACAAGGGCAAAGAGGGGCGGACAAGGGCAAAGATGGGCGGACAAGAGCAAAGAGGGGCGGACAAGAGCAAAGAGGGGCGGACAAGAGCAAAGAGGGGCGGACAAGAACAAAGAGGGGCGGACAAGTACAAAGAGGGGCGGACAAGAACAAAGAGGGGCGGACAAGAACAAAGCGGGGCGGACAAGGGCAAAGAGGGGCGGACAAGGGCAAATTGGGGGCGGACAAGGGCAAAGAGGGGCGGACAAGGGCATAGAGGGGCGGACAATGGCAAAGAGGGGCGGACAAGGGCAATGAGGGTCGGACAAGGGCAGAGAATATGGAACAAGGGCCAAGAGGGGCGGACTACGCCCAAGAGGGGTGGACAAGGGAAAAAATGGGCGGACAAGGGCCAAGTGGGGCGGACAATTGCAAAGAGGTGCGTACAAGGGCAAAGAGGGGCGGACAAGTGCTGAGAATACGGAAGAAGGGCAAAGAGGGGCGGACAAGTGCTGAGAATACGGGACAAGGGCAAAGAGGGGCGGACAAGGGCAAAGAGGTGCGGACAAGGGCAAAGAGGGGCGGACAAGGGCAAAGAGGGGCGGACAAGAGCAAAGAGGGGCGGACAAGGGCAAAGAGGGGCAGACAAGTGCAAAGAGGGGCGGACAAGGGCAAAGAGGGGCGGACAAGGGCAAAGAGGGGCTGACAAGGGCAATGAGGGGCGGACAAGTATAACGAGGGGCGGACAAGGACAAAGAGGGTCGGACAAGTGCTGAGAATAAGGGATAAGTGCAAAGATGGTTGGACAAGTGCTGAGAATACGGGACAAGGGCAAAGAGCGGCGGACAAGTATAAAGAGGGGCGGACAAGGACAAAGAGGGGCGGACAAGTGCCGAGAATATGGGACAAGGGCCCAGAGGGGCGCACAAGGCCCAAGACGGGTGGACAAGGGAAAAGATGGGCGGACAAGGGCCAAGAGGGGCGGACAAGTGCAAAGAGGGGCGTACAAGGGCAAAGAGGGGCGGACAAGTGCTGAGAATACGGGACAAGGGCAAAGAGGGGTGGACAAGTGCTGAGAATACGGGACAAGGGCAAAGAGGGCGGACAAGGGCAAAGAGGGGCGGACAAGGGCAAAGAGGGGCGGACAAGGGCAAAGAGGGGCGGACAAGGGCTGAGAATACGGGACAAGGGCAAAGAGGTACGGACAACTGTTGAGAATACGGGACAAGGGCAAAGAGGGGCGGACAAGGGCAAAGAGGGGCGGACATGAGCAAAGAGGAGCGCAGAAGGGCAAAGAGGGGCGGACAAGTCCTGAGAATACAGGACAAGGGCAAAGAGGGACGGACAAGTTCTTAGAATCCGGGACAAGGGCAAAGAGGGGCGGACAAGGGCAAAGAGGTGCGGACAAGGGCAAAGAGGGGCGGACAAGGGCAAAGAGGGGCGGACAAGGGCAAAGAGGGGCGGACAAGAGCAAAGAGGGGCGGACAAGGGCAAAGAGGGGCAGACAAGTGCAAAGAGGGGCGGACAAGGGCAAAGAGGGGCGGACAACTGCAAAGAGGGGCTGACAAGGGCAATGAGGGGCGGACAAGTATAACGAGGGGCGGACAAGGACAAAGAGGGTCGGACAAGTGCTGAGAATACGGGATAAGTGCAAAGAGGGTTGGACAAGTGCTGAGAATACGGGACAAGTGCAAAGAGCGGCGGACAAGTATAAAGAGGGGCGGACAAGGACAAAGAGGGGCGGACAAGTGCCGAGAATATGGGAAAAGGGCCAAGAGGGGCGGACAAGGCCCAAGAGGGGTGGACACAGGAAAAGATGTGCGGACAAGGGCCAAGAGGGGCGGACAAGTGCAAATAGGGGCGTAAAAGCGCAAAGAGGGGCGGACAAGTGCTGAGAATACGGGACAAGGGCAAAGAGGGGCGGACAAGTGCTGAGAATACGGGACAAGGGCAAAGAGGGTGGACAAAGGCAAAGAGGGGCGGACAAGGGCAAAGAGGGGCGGACAAGGGCTGAGAATACGGGACAAGGGCAAAGAGGTACGGACAACTGTTGAGAATACGGGACAAGGGCAAAGAGGGGCGGACAAGGGCCAAGAGGGGCGGACAAGGGCCAAGAGGGGCGGACAAGTGCTTGAGAATACTGGACAAGGGCAAATAGCGGAGGATAAGTGCTGAGAATACGGGACAAGGCCGAAGAGGGGCGGAGAAGTGCTGAGAATACGGGACAAGGGTAATTAGGAGCGGACAAGGGCGGAGAATAAGGGACAAGAACAAAGAGGGGCGGACAAGGGCAAAGAGGGGCGGACAAGTGCAAAGAGGGGCGGACAAGGGCAAAGAGGGTCGGACAAGGGCAAAGAGGGGCGGACAAGGGCAAAGAGGGGCGGACAAGTGCGGAGAATAAGGGACAAGGGCAAAGAGGGGCGGACAAGGGCAAAGAGGGGCGGACAAGGGCAAAGAGGGGCGGACAAGAGCAAAGAGGGGCGGACAAGTGCTGAGAATACGGGACAAGGGCAAAGAGGGGCGGATAAAGGCAAAGAGGGGCGGACAAGGGCAAAGAGGGGCAGACAAGGGCAAAGAGGGGCAGACAAGTGCAAAGAGGGGCGGACAAGTGCTGAGAATACAGGACAAGGGCAAAGAGGGGCGGACAAGTTCTGAGAATACGGGATAAGTGCAAAGAGGGGTGGAGAAGTGCTGAGAATACGGGACAAGGGCAAAGAGCGGCGGACAAGTATAAAGTGGGGCGGACAAGGACAAAGAGGGGCGGACAATTGCCAAGAATATGGGACAAGGGCCAAGAGTGGCGGACAAGGCCCAAGCGGGGTGGACAAGGGAAAAGATGGGCGGACAAGGGCCAAGAGGGGCGGACAAGTGCAAAGAGGGGCGTACAAGGGCAAAGAGGGGCGGACAAGTGCTGAGAATACGGGACAAGGGCAAAGAGGGGCGGAAAAGAGCTGAGAATATGGGACAAGGGCAAAGAGGGCCGGGCAAGTGCTGAGAATACGGGAGAAAGTGGGCAAAGAGGGGCGGACAAGGGGAAAGAGGGGCGGACAAGGGCAAAGAGGGGCGGACAAGGGTAAAGAGGGAAGGACAAGGGCTGAGAATACGGGACAAGGGCAAAGAGGGCCGGGCAAGTGCTGAGAATACGGGAGGAAGTGGGCAAAGAGGGGCGGACAAGGGGAAACAGGGGCGGACAAGGGCAAAGAGGGGCGGACATGTGCAAAGAGGGGCGGACAAGGGCAAAGAGGGCCGGACAAGGGCTGAGAATATGGGACAAGGGCAAAGCGGGGCGGACAAGGGCAAAGAGGGGCGGACAAATGCAAAGAGGAGCGGAAAAGGGCTGGGAATACTTGACAAGGGCAAAGAGGGGCGGACAAAGGCAAAGAGGGGTGGAGAAGGGCAAAGAGAGTCGGACAATTGCAAAGAGGGGCGGACAAGATCTGAGAAGATGGGACAAGGGCAAAGAGGGACGGACAAGGGCTGAGAACACGGGACAAGTGCAGAGAGGGGCGGACAAGTGCAAAGAGGGGCGGACAAGGGCAAAGAGGGACGGAAAAGGGCAAAGAGCGGTGGGGAAGGGCAAAGTGTGGCGGACCAGTGCTGAAAATACGGGACAAGGGCAAAGAGCGGCGGACAAGGGCAAAGAGCGGCGGAGAAGGGCAAAGAGGGGCGGACAAGTGCGAAGAATATGGGACAAGGGCCAAGCGGGGCAGACAAGGGCCAAGAGGGGTGGACAAGGGCCAAGAGGGGCGGACAAGGGCCAAGAGAGGCGGACAAGTGCTTGAGAATACGGGACAAGGGCAAAGAGGGGCGGACAAGTGCTGAGAATAAGGGACAAGGGCAAAGAGGTGCGGACAAGGGGAAAGAGGGGCGGACAAGGGAAAGAGGGGCGGACAAAGGCAAAGAGGGGCGGATAAGGGCAAATACGGGCGGACAAGGGCAAAGAGGGGCGGACAAGTGCAAAGAGGGGCGGACAAGGGCAAAGAGGGGCGGACAAGGGCAAAGAGGGACGGACAAGAGCTGAGAATACGGGACAAGTGCAAAGAGGGGCGGACAAGGGCAAAGAGGGGCGGACAAGTGCTGAAAATACGGGACAAGGGCAAAGAGGGGAGGACAAGTGCAAAGAGGGGCGGACAAGGGCTGAGAATACGGGACAAGTGCAAAGAGCGGCGGACAAGGACAAAGAGGGGCGGACAATGGCAAAGAAGGGCGGACAAGTGCTGAGAATATGGGAGAAGGGCAAAGAGGGGCGGAGAAGGGCAAAGAGGGGCGGACAAGGGGAAAGAGGGGCGGACAAGAGCAAAGAGGGGCGGACAAGGGCAAAGAGGGGCGGACAAATGCTGCGAATACGGGACAAGGGCAAAGTGGTGTGGACAAGGGGAAAGAGGGGCGGACAAGGGAAAGAGGGGCGGACAAAGGCAAAGAGGGGCAGAAAAGGGCAAATACGGGCGGACAAGGTCAAAGAGGGGCGGACAAGGACAAAGAGGGGCGTACAAGGACAAAGAGGGGCGGACAAGGGCTGAGAACATGGGACAAGTGCAAAGAGGAGCGGACAAGGGCAAAGAGGGGCGGACAAGTGCAAAGAGGGGCGGACAAGGGCAAAAGGGGCGGACAAGGGCTGAGAATAGGGGACAAGGGCAAAGAGGGGCGGACAAGGGCTTAGAATACGGGACAAGGGCAAAGAGGGGCGGACAAGTGCTGAGAATACGGGACAAGGGCAAGGAGGTACAGACAAGCGCTGAGAATACGGGACAAGGGCAAGGAGGGGCGGACAAGTGCTGAGAATAAGGGACAAGGGCAAAGAGGTGCGGACAAGGGGAAAGAGGGGCGGACAAGGGAAAGAGGGGCGGACAAAGGCAAAGAGGGGCGGATAAGGGCAAATACGGGCGGACAAGGTCAAAGAGGGGCGGACAAGGGCAAAGAGGGGCGGACAAGGGCAAAGAGGGGCGGGCAAGGTCAAAGAGGGGCGGACAAGTGCAAAGAGGGGCGGACAAGAGCTGAGAATACGGGACAAGTGCAAAGAGGGGCGGACAAGGGCAAAGAGGGGCGGACAAGGGCAAAGAGGGGCGGACAAGTGCTGAAAATACGGAACAAGTGCAAAGAGGGGAGGACAAGTGCAAAGAGGGGCGGACATGGGCTGAGAATACGGGACAAGGGCAAAGAGGGGCAGACAAGGGCAAAGAGGGGCGGACAAGGGCAAAGAGGGGCGGACAAGGGCAAAGAGGGGCGGACAAGTGCAAAGAGGGGCGGAAAAGGACAAAGGGGGGCGGACAAGTACAAAGAGGGGCGGACAAGGACAAAGAGGGGCGGACAAGTGCTGAGAATACAGGACAAGGGCAAAGAGGGGCGGACATTTTCTGAGATCCGGGACAAGGGCAAAGAGGGGCGGACAAGGGCAAAGATGGGCGGACAAGAGCAAAGAGGGGCGGACAAGAGCAAAGAGGGGCGGACAAGAGCAAAGAGGGGCGGACAAGAACAAAGAGGGGCGGACAAGTACAAAGAGGGGCGGACAAGAACAAAGAGGGGCGGACAAGAACAAAGCGGGGCGGACAAGGGCAAAGAGGGGCGGACAAGGGCAAATTGGGGGCGGACAAGGGCAAAGAGGGGCGGACAAGGGCATAGAGGGGCGGACAATGGCAAAGAGGGGCGGACAAGGGCAATGAGGGTCGGACAAGTGCAGAGAATATGGAACAAGGGCCAAGAGGGGCGGACTACGCCCAAGAGGGGTGGACAAGGGAAAAAATGGGCGGACAAGGGCCAAGTGGGGCGGACAATTGCAAAGAGGTGCGTACAAGGGCAAAGAGGGGCGGACAAGTGCTGAGAATACGGAAGAAGGGCAAAGAGGGGCGGACAAGTGCTGAGAATACGGGACAAGGGCAAAGAGGGGCGGACAAGGGCAAAGAGGTGCGGACAAGGGCAAAGAGGGGCGGACAAGGGCAAAGAGGGGCGGACAAGAGCAAAGAGGGGCGGACAAGAGCAAAGAGGGGCGGACAAGGGCAAAGAGGGGCAGACAAGTGCAAAGAGGGGCGGACAAGGGCAAAGAGGGGCGGACAAGGGCAAAGAGGGGCTGACAAGGGCAATGAGGGGCGGACAAGTATAACGAGGGGCGGACAAGGACAAAGAGGGTCGGACAAGTGCTGAGAATAAGGGATAAGTGCAAAGATGGTTGGACAAGTGCTGAGAATACGGGACAAGGGCAAAGAGCGGCGGACAAGTATAAAGAGGGGCGGACAAGGGCAAAGAGGGACGGACAATGGCAAAGAAGGGCGGACAAGTGCTGAGAATATGGGAGAAGGGCAAAGAGGGGCGGAGAAGGGCAAAGAGGGGCGGAGAAGGGCAAAGAGGGGCGGAGAAGGGCAAAGAGGGGCGGAGAAGGGCAAAGAGGGGCGGACAAGGGCAAAGAAGGGCGGACAAAAGCAGCGAATACGGTACAAGGGCAAAGAGGAGCGGACAAGGGCAAAGAGGGGCGAGCAATGGCAACGAGGGGCGGGCAATGGCAACGAGGGGCGGACAAGGGCAAAGATGGGCGGACAAGTGCTGAAAATATGGGACAAGGTCAAAGGGGCGGACAATGGCAAAGAGGGTCGGACAAGTGCAAAGAGGGGCAGACAAAGGCTGAGTATTCGGGACAAGGGCAAAGAGGGGCAGTCAAGGGCAAAGAGGGGCGGACAAGGGCAAAGAGGGGCGGACAAGGGCAAAGAGGGGCGGAAAAGGGCAAAGAGGGGCGGACAAAGGCAAAGAAGGGCGGACAAGGGCAAAGAGAGTCGGACAATGGCAAAGAGGGGCGGACAAGTGCTGAGAAGAAGGGACAAGGGCAAAGAGTGACGGACAAGGGCTGAGAACACGGGACAAGTGCAGAGAGTGGCGGACAAGTGCAAAGCGGGGCGGACAAGGGCAAAGACGGGCGGTCAAGGGCAAATAGGGACAGACAAGCGTAAAGGGTGAGGACAAAGGCAAAGTGTTGGACAAGGGCAAAGAGGGGCGGAAAAGGGCAAAGTGGGGTGGGGAAGGGCAAAGTGGGGCGGACAAGTGCTGAAAATACGGGACAAGGGCAAAGAGGGGCGGACAAGGGCAAAGAGGGGCGGAGAAGGGCAAAGAGGGGCGGACAAGTGCGAAGAATATGGGACAAGGGCCAAGCGGGGCAGACAAGGGCCAAGACGGGTGGACAAGGGCCAAGGGGGGCGGACAAGGGCCAAGAGAGGCGGACAAGTGCTTGAGAATACGGGACAAGGGCAAAGAGGGGCCGACAAGTGCTGAGAATACTAGACAAATGCAAAAAGGTGTGGATAAGTTCTGAGAATACGGGACAAGGGCAAACAGGGGCGGACAAGTGCTGAGAATACGCGACAAGGGCAAAGAGGGGCGGACAAGGGCAAAGAGGGGCGGACAAGGGCAAAGAGGGGCGGACAAGGGCAAAGAGGGGCGGACAAGGGCAAAGAGGGGCGGACAAGGTCTGAGAATACGGGACAAGTGCAAAGAGGGTCGGACAAGGGCAAAGAGGGGCGGACAAGGGCAAAGAGGTGTGGACAAGTGCTGAGAATACGGGAGAAGGTCAAAGAGGGGCGGGGAAGGGCTTAGAATACGGAACAAGTGCAAAGAGGGGCGGACAAGAGCCGAGAATACGGGACAAGGGCAAAGAGGGGCGGACAAAGGCAAAGAGGGGCGGACAAGGGCAAAGAGGGGCGGACAAGGGCAAAGAGGGGCGGATAAGGGCAAATACGGGCGGAGAAGGTCAAAGAGGGGCGGACAAGGGCAAAGAGGGGCGGACAAGGGCAAACAGGGGCGGACAAGGGCAAAGAGGGGCGGACAAGGGCAAAGAGGGGCGGACAAGGGCAAAGAGGGACGGAAAAGAGCTGAGAATACGGGACAAGAGCAAAGAGGGGCGGACAAGGGCAAAGAGGGGCGGACAAGTGCTGAAAATACGGGACAAGGGCAAAGAGAAGAGGACAAGTGCAAAGAGGGGCGGACAAGGGCTGAGAATACGGGACAAGGGCAAAGAGGGGCGGATTATTCCTAAGAATTCGGGACAAGTGAAAAGAAGGTCGGACAAGGGCAAAGAGGAGCGGAGAAGGGAAAAGTGAGGCGGACAAGTACTGAGAATACGGGACAAGGGCAAAGAGGGGCGGACAAGGGCAAAGAGGGGCGGACAAGGGCAAAGAGGGGCGGACAAGGGCAAAGAGGGGCGGACAAGGGCAAAGAGGGGCGGACAAGGGCAAAGAGGGGCGGACAAGTGCTGAGAATACGGGACAAGGGCAAAGAGGGGCTGACAATGGCAAACAGGGGAGGACAAGGGCAAAGAGAGGAGGACAAGGGCAAAGAGGGTCGGACAAGGCTAAGAATGGCGGACAAGTGCAAAGAGGGGTGGACAAGGGCAAAGAGGGGTGGACAAGGGCAAAGAGGGGCGGAGAAATGCAAAGAGGGGCGGACAAGGGCAAAGAGGGGCGGACAAGTGCTGAGAACACGGAACAAGGGCAAAGAGGGTGGGACTAGGGCAAAGAGGGACGGACAAGGACAAAGAGGGGCGGACAAGGGTTGAGAATACTGGACAAGGTCAAAGAGGGCCGGACAAGTGCTGAGATTACGGGACAAGGGCAAAGAGGGGCGGACAAGTGCAAAGAGGGGCGGACAAGGGCAAAGAGGGGCGGACAAGGGCAAAGAGGGGCGGACAAGGGCAAAGAGGGGCGGACAAGGGCAAAGAGGGGCGGACAAGGGCGGAGAATACGGGACAAGGGCAAAGAGGTGCTGACAAGGGCAAAGAGGGGCAGACAAGGGCATAAGAGGGGCGGACAAGGGCAAAGAGGGGCGGACAAGGGCAAAGAGGGCGGACAAGTGCTGAGAATACGGGACAAAGGCAAAGAGGGACGGACAAGTGGAAAGAGGGGTGGACAAGTGCAGATAATACGGGACAAGGGCAAAGAAGGGCCGACCAGGGCAAAAAGGGGCGGACAAGAGCAAAGAGGGGCGGACAAGTGGTGAGAATAAGGGGCAAGGACAAAGAAAGGCGGAAAATGGCAAAGAGGGGCGGACAATGGCAAAGAGAGGCGGACAATTGCAAAGAAGGGCGGACAAGTGCTGAGAATACGGGAGAAGGGCAAAGAGGGGCGGAGAAGGGCAAAGAGGGGCTGACAAGGGGAAAGAGGAGCGGACAAGGGCAAAGAGGGGCGGACAAGGGCAAAGAGGGGCGGACAAGTGCTGCGAATACGGGACAAGGGCAAAGAGGAGCGGACAAGGGCAAAGAGGGGCGAGAAATGGCAACGAGGGGCGGGCAATGGCAATGAGGGGCGAACAAGGGCAAAGAGGGGCGGACAAGTGCTGAGAATATGGGACAAGGTCAAAGGGGCGGACAATGGCAAAGAGGAGCGGACAAGTGCAAAGAGGGGCGGACAAGGGCTGAGTATTCGGGACAAGGGCAAAGAGGGGCGGACAAGGGCAAAGAGGGGCGGACAAGGGCAAAGAGGGGCGGACAAGGGCAAAGAGGGGCGGACAAGGGCAAAGAGTGGCGGACAAGGGCAAAGAGGGGCGGACAAGTGCTGAGAGTATGGGACAAGGGCAAAGAGGGGCGGACAAGGGCAAGGAGGGTCGGACAAGGGCAAAGAGGGTCGGACAAGGTCAAAGAGAGGCGGACAAGGGCAAAGAGGGACGGACAAGGGCAAAGAGGGGCGGACAAGTGCTGAGAATATTGGACAAGGGCAAAGAGGGGCGGACAAGGGCAAAGAGGGGCGGAAAAGGGCAAAGAGGGGCGGACAAGGGCAAAGAGGGAAGGACAAGGGCAAAGAGGGGCGGACAAGGGTAAAGAGGGGCGGACAAGGGCAAAGAGGGCCGGACAAGGGCAAAGAGGGCCGGACAAGTGCTGAGAATACAGGACTAGGGTAAAGAGGGGAGGACAAGGGCAAAAAGGGGTGGACAAGTGCTGAGAATACGGGACAAGGGCAAAGAGGGGCGGACAAGGGCAAAGAGGGGAGGACAAGGGCAAAGAGGGGCGGACAAGTGTTGGGAATACGGGACAAGGGCAAAGAGGTTCGGACAAGAGCAAAGAGGTTCGGACAAGGGCAAAGAGGGGCGGACAAAGGCAAAGAGGGGCGGACAAGTGTCGAGAATACGGGACAAGGGCAAAGAGGGGCGGGCAAGGGCAAAGATGGGCGGACAAGTGCTGAGAATATTGGACAAGGGCAAAGAGGGGCGAACAAGGGCAAAGAGGGGCGGAGAAGGGCAAAGAGGGGCGGAGAAGGGCAAAGAGGGGCGGACAATGGCAAAGAGGGGCGGACAATGGCAAAGAAGGGCGGACAATGGCAAAGAAGGGCGGACAAGTGCTGGGAATACGGGAGAAGGGCAAAGAGGGGCGGACAAGGGCAAAGAGGGGCGGACAAGGGCAAAGAGGGGCGGACAATGGCAAAGAAGGGCGGACAATGGCAAAGAAGGGCGGACAAGGGCTGGGAATAAGGGAGAGGGGCAAAGAAGGGCGGACAAGGGCAAAGAGGGGCGGGCAAGGGCAAAGAGGGGCGGACAAGGGCTGAGAATACGGGACAAGGGCAAAGAGGGGCGGACAAGGGCTGAGACTACGGGACAACGGCAAAGAGGGGCGGACAAGGGCTTAGAATACGGAACAAGGGAAAAGAGGGGCGGACAAGTGCTGAGAATACGGGACAAGGGCAAAGAGGAGCAGACAAGTGCTGAGAATACGGGACAAGGGCAAACAGGGGCGGACAAGTGTTGAGAATACGGGACAAGTGCAAGGAGGTGCAGACAAGCGCAGAGAATATGGGACAAGGGCAAAGAGGGGCGGACAAGTGCTGAGAATACGGGAGAAGGGCAAAGAGGGGCGGACAAGGGCAAAGAGGGGCGGACAAGGGGAAAGAGGGGCGGACAAGGGCAAAGAGGGGCGGACAAGGGCAAAGAGGGGCGGACAAGTGCTGCGAATACGGGACAAGGGCAAAGAGGAGCGGACAAGGGCAAAGAGCGGCGAGAAATGGCAACAAGGGGCGGGCAATGGCAACGAGGGGCGGACAAGGGCAAAGAGGGGCGGACAAGTGCTGAGAATATGGGACAAGGTCAAAGGGGCGGACAATGGCAAAGAGGAGCGGACAAGTGTAAAGAGGGGCGGACAAGGGCTGAGTATTCGGGACAAGGGCAAAGAGGGGCAGACAAGGGCAAAGAGGGGCGGCCAAGGGCAAAGAGGGGCGGACAAGGGCAAAGAGTGGCGGACAAGTGCAAAGAGGGGCGGACAAGGGCAAAGAGGGGCGGAAAAGGCAAAGAGGGGCGGACAAGGGCAAAGAGAGTTGGAAAAGGTCAAAGAGGGACGGACAAGTGCTGAGAATATGGGAGAAGGGCAAAGAGTGGCGGAAAAGGGAAAGGAGGGTCGGGCAAAGTCAAAAAGCGGCGGACAAGGGCAAAGAGGGGAGGACAAGGGCAAAGAGGGGCAGACAAAGGCAAAGAGGGGCGGACAAGTGTTGAGAATACGGGACAAGGTCAAAGAGGGGCAGACAAGGGCAAAGAGGGGCCGACAATTGTAGAGAATATGGGACAATTGCAAAGAGGGACGGACAAGGGCAAAGAAGGGCGTACAAGGGCAAAGAGGGACGGACAAAGGCAAAGAAGGGCGGACAAAGGCAAAGAAGCGCGGTCAAAGGAAAAGAGGGGCGGACAAGTGTTGAGAATACGGAACAAGGGCAAAGAGGGGCGGACAAGGGCAAAGAGGGGCCGACAATTGTAGAGAATATGGGACAATTGCAAAGAGGGGCGGACAAGGGCAAAGAGGGGCGGACAAAGGCAAAGAGGGGCGGGCAAGGGCAAAGAGGGGCGGACAAGTGCTGAGAATATTGGACAAGGGCAAAGAGGGGCGAACAAGGGCAAAGAGGGGCGGAGAAGGGCAAAGAGGGGCGGACAATGTCAAAGAGGTGCGGACAATGGCAAAGAAGGGCGGACAATGGCAAAGAAGGGCGGACAAGTCCTGGGAATACGGGAGAAGGGCAAAGAGGGGCGGAAAAGGGCAAAGAGGGGCGGAAAAGGGCAAAGAGGGGCGGACAAGGGCAAAGAGGGGCGGACAAGGGCAAAGAGGGGCGGACAATGGCAAAGAAGGGCGGACAAGGGCTGGGAATAAGGGTGAGGGGCAAAGAAGGGCGGACAAGGGCAAAGAGGGGCGGACAAGGGCAAAGAGGGGCGGACAAGGGCTGAGAATACGGGACAAGGGCAAAGAGGGGCGGACAAGGGCTTAGAATACGGAACAAGGGAAAAGAGGGGCGGACAAGTGCTGAGAATACGGGACAAGGGCAAAGAGGGGCAGACAAGTGCTGAGAATACGGGACCAGGGCAAACAGGTGCGGACAAGTGCTGAGAATACGGGACAAGTGCAAGGAGGTGCAGACAAGCGCAGAGAATATGGGACAAGGGCAAAGTGGTGCGGACAAGGTGAAAGAGGGGCGGACAAGGGAAAGAGGGGCGGACAAAGGCAAAGAGGGGCAGACAAGGGCAAATACGGGCGGACAAGGTCAAAGAGGGGCGGACAAGGACAAAGAGGGGCGGGCAAGGGCTGAGAACATGGGACAAGTGCAAAGAGGAGCGGACAAGTGTAAAGAGGGGCGGAAAAGGGCAAAAGGGTGGGACAAGGGCAAAGAGGGACGGACAAGAGTAAAGGGGGCGGAGAAGGGCAAAAGGGGCGGACAAGGGCTGAGAATACGGGACAAGGGCAAAGAGGGGCGGACAAGGGCTTAGAATACGGGACAAGGGCAAAGAGGGGTGGACAAGTGCTGAGAATAAGGGACCAGGACAAAGAGGGGCGGACAAGTGCTGAGAATACGGGACAAGGGCAATAAGGTGCAGACAAGCGCTGAAATACGGGACAAGGGCAAAGAGGGGCGGACAAGTGCTGAGAATAAGGGACAAGGGCAAAGAGGTGCGGACAAGGGGAAAGAGGGTCGGAAGGGAAAGAGGGGCGGACAAATGCAAAGAGGGGCGGATAAGGGCAAATACGGGCGGACAAGGTCAAAGAGGGGCGGACAAGGGGAAAGAGGTGCGGACAAGGGGAAAGAGGGGCGGACAAGGGCAAAGAGGGACGGACAAGACCTGAGAATACGGGACAAGTGCAAAGAGGGGCGGACAAGGGCAAAGAGGGGCGGACAAGTGCTGAAAATACGGGACAAGGGCAAAGAGGGGAGGACAAGTGCAAAGAGGGGCGGACAAGGGCTGAGAATACGGGACAAGGGCAAAGAGGGGCAGACAAGGGCAAAGAGGGGCGGACAAGGGCAAAGAGGGGCGGACAAGGGCAAAGAGGGGCGGATAATTGCTAAGAATTCGGGACAAGTGAAAAGAAGGTCGGACAAGGGCAAAGAGGAGAGGAAAAGAGAAAAGTGAGGCGGACAAGTACTGAGAATAAGGGACAAGGGCAAAGAGGGGCGGACAAGGGCAAAGAGGGGCGGACAAGGGCAAAGAGGGGCGGAAAATTGCTAAGAATTCGGGACAAGGGAAAAGTAGGTCGGACAAGGGCAAAGAGGAGCGGAGAAGGGAAAAGTGAGGCGGACAAGTACTGAGAATACGGGACAAGGGCAAAGAGGGGCGGACAAGGGCAAAGAGGGGCGGACAAGGGCAAAGAGGGGCGGACAAGGGCAAAGAGGGGCGGACAAGGGCAAAGAGGGTCAGAGAAGGGCAAAGAGGAGCGGACAATAGCAAAGAGGATCGGACAAGTGCTGAGAATATGGGAGAAGGGCAAAGAGGGGCGGAAAAGAGAAAGGAGGGTCGGACAAAGTCAAAAAGCGGCGGACAAGGGCAAAGAGGGGAGGACAAGCACAAGGAGGGGTTGAAAATAGCGGAGAATATTGGACAAGGGAAAAGAGGTGCGGACAAGGACAAATAGGGGCGGACAAGGGCAAAGAGGGGCGGACAAGGGCAAAGAGGGGCGGACAAGGGCAAAGAGGGGCGGACAAGTGCTGACAATACGGGACAAGGGCAAATAGGGGCGGCAAGATCAAAGAGGGTTGGACAAGGGCAAAGAGGGGCGGACAAGGGCAAAGAGGGGCGGACAAGGGCAAAAAGGAGCGGACAAGTGCAAAGAGGGACGGACAAGTGCAAAGAGGGACGGACAAGTGCTTAGAATACGGGACAAGGGCAAAGAGGGGCGGACAAGGGCAAAGAGGGGCGGACAAGGGCTGAGAATACGGGACAAGGGCAAAGAGGGGCGGACAAGGGCAAAGAGGGGCACACAAGGGCAAAGAGGTGCGGACAAGGGAAATGTGGGGCGGAGAAGTACTGAGAATACGAGACAAGGACAAAGAGGGGCGGACAAGCGCAAAGAGGGTCGGACAAGGGCAAAGAGGGACGGACAAAGGCAAAGAGGGACGGACAAGGGCTGAGAAAACAGGACAAGGGCAAGGAGGTGCGGACAAGGGCTGAGAATACGGGACAAGGGCAAAGAGGGGCAGACAAGGGCAAAGAGGGGCGGACAAGGGCAAAGAGGGGCGGACAAGGGCAAAGAGGGGCGGACAAGGGCAAAGAGGGGCGGACAAGGGCAAAGAGGGGCGGATAATTGCTAAGAATTCGGGACAAGTGAAAAGAAGGTCGGACAAGGGCAAAGAGGAGAGGAAAAGAGAAAAGTGAGGCGGACAAGTACTGAGAATAAGGGACAAGGGCAAAGAGGGGCGGACAAGGGCAAAGAGGGGCGGACAAGGGCAAAGAGGGGCGGAAAATTGCTAAGAATTCGGGACAAGGGAAAAGTAGGTCGGACAAGGGCAAAGAGGAGCGGAGAAGGGAAAAGTGAGGCGGACAAGTACTGAGAATACGGGACAAGGGCAAAGAGGGGCGGACAAGGGCAAAGAGGGGCGGACAAGGGCAAAGAGGGGCGGACAAGGGCAAAGAGGGGCGGACAAGGGCAAAGAGGGGCGGACAAGGGCAAAGAGGGTCAGAGAAGGGCAAAGAGGAGCGGACAATAGCAAAGAGGATCGGACAAGTGCTGAGAATATGGGAGAAGGGCAAAGAGGGGCGGAAAAGAGAAAGGAGGGTCGGACAAAGTCAAAAAGCGGCGGACAAGGGCAAAGAGGGGAGGACAAGCACAAGGAGGGGTTGAAAATAGCGGAGAATATTGGACAAGGGAAAAGAGGTGCGGACAAGGACAAATAGGGGCGGACAAGGGCAAAGAGGGGCGGACAAGGGCAAAGAGGGGCGGACAAGGGCAAAGAGGGGCGGACAAGTGCTGACAATACGGGACAAGGGCAAATAGGGGCGGCAAGATCAAAGAGGGTTGGACAAGGGCAAAGAGGGGCGGACAAGGGCAAAGAGGGGCGGACAAGGGCAAAAAGGAGCGGACAAGTGCAAAGAGGGACGGACAAGTGCAAAGAGGGACGGACAAGTGCTTAGAATACGGGACAAGGGCAAAGAGGGGCGGACAAGGGCAAAGAGGGGCGGACAAGGGCTGAGAATACGGGACAAGGGCAAAGAGGGGCGGACAAGGGCAAAGAGGGGCACACAAGGGCAAAGAGGTGCGGACAAGGGAAATGTGGGGCGGAGAAGTACTGAGAATACGAGACAAGGACAAAGAGGGGCGGACAAGCGCAAAGAGGGTCGGACAAGGGCAAAGAGGGACGGACAAAGGCAAAGAGGGACGGACAAGGGCTGAGAAAACAGGACAAGGGCAAGGAGGTGCGGACAAGGGCTGAGAATACGGGACAAGGGCTAAGAGGGGCGGACAAGTGCTGAGAATACGGGACAAGGGCAAAGAGGGGCGGACAAGGGCAAGGAGGGGCGGACAAGGGCAAGGAGGGGCGGACAAGGGCAAGGAGGGGCGGACAAGGGCAAGGAGGTGCGGACAAGGGCAAGGAGGGGTGGACAAGGCAAAGAGAGGCGGACAAGGGCAAAGTGGAGCGGACAAGGGCAAAGAGGGGCGGACAAGGGCAAAGAGGGGCGGACAAGGGCTGAGAATACGGGACAAGGGCAAAGAGGTGCGGGGAAGGGCTTAGAATACGGAACAAGTGCAAAGAGGGGCGGACAAGGGCCAAGATGGGCAGAAAACGGCCGAGAGTGGCGGACAAGAGCAAAGAGGGGCGGATAAGTGCTAAGAATTCGAGACAAGTGAAAAAAGGGGCGGACAAGAGCAAAGAGGAGCGGAAAATGGAAAAGTGGGGCGGAAAAGTACTGAGAATACGGGACAAGGGCAAAGAGGGGCGGACAAGGGGAAAGAGGGGCGGACAAGGGCAAAGAGGGGCGGACAAGGGCAAAGAGGGGCGGACAAGACCAAAGAGGGGCGGACAAGGGCAAAGAGGGCCGGACAAGTGCTGAGAATACGGGACAAGGGCAAAGAGGGGCAGACAAGGGCAAAGAGGGGCAGACAAGGGCAAAGAGGGGCGGACAAGTGCAAAGTGGGGCGGACAAGGTCAAAGAGGGACGAACAAGGGCAAAGAGGGGCGGACAAGGGCAAAGAGGGGCGGACAAGGGCAAAGAGGGGCGGAAAAGCGCTGAGAATACGGGACAAGGGCAAAGAGGGGCAGACAAGGACAAAGAGGGGCAGACAAGGACAAAGAGGGACGAACAAGGGCAAAGAGGGCCGAACAAGGGCAAAGAGGGGCGGACAAGTGCTGAGAATATGGGACAAGGGCAAAGAGTGGCGGACAAGGGCAAAGAGGGGCGGAAAAGGGCAAAAAGGAGCGGACAATGGCAAAGAGGGACGGACAAGTGCTGAGAATACGGGACAAGGGCAAAGAGGGGCGGACAAGGGCAAAGAGGGGCGGACAAGGGCAAAGAGGGGCAGATAAGTGCTAAGAATTCGGGACAAGTGCAAAGAGGGGCGGACAAGTGCAAAGAGGAGCGGACAAGGGACATGTGGGGCGGACAAGCACTGAGAATATGGGACAAGGGCAAAGAGGGGCGGACAAGGGCAATGAGGGGCGGACAAGGGCAAAGAGGTGCGGACAAGTGCTGGGAATACGGGACAAGGGCAAAGAGGGGCGGACAAGGGCAAAGAGGGGCGGACAAGGGCAAAGAATTCGGGACAAGTGAAAACAGCGTCGGACAACGGCAAAGAGGGACACACACATGCTGAGAATACGGGACAAGGGCAAAGAGGGGCGGACAAGTGCTGAGCATACGGGACAAGGGCAAAGAGGGGCGGACAAGGGCAAAGAGGGGCGGACAACGGCAAAGAGGTTTGGACAAGGGCAAAGAGGGGCGGACAAGGGCAAAGAGGGGCGGAAAAGGGCAAAGAGGGGCGGAAAAGGGCAAAGAGGGGCGGACAAGGGCAAAGAGGGGCGGATAAGTGCTAAGAATTCGGGACAAGTGAAAAGAGGGGAGGACAAGGGCAAAGAGGAGCGGACAAGGGAAAAGTGGGGCGGACAAGTACTGAGAATACGGGACAAGGGCAAAGAGGGGCGGACAAGGGCAAAGAGGGACAGACAAGGGCAAAGAGGGGCGGACAAGGGCAAAGAGGGGCGGACAAGGGCAAAGAGTGGCGGACAAGGGCAAAGAGGGGCGGACAAGAGCAAATACGGTCGGACAAGTGCAAAGAGGGGCGGACAAGGGCAAAGAGGGGCGGACAAGAGCAAATACGGTCGGACAAGTGCAAAGAGGGGCGGACAAGGGCAAAGAGGGGCGGACAAGGGCAAACAGTGGCGGACAAGACCTGAGAATACGGGACAAGGGCAAAGAGGGACAGACAAGGACAAAGAGGGGCGGATAAGGGCAAAGAGGGCCGAACAAGGGCAAAGAGGGCCGAACAAGGGCAAAGAGGGGCGGACAAGTGCAAAGAGGGGCGGACAAGGGCAAAGAGGGGCAGACAAGTGCTGAGAATATGGGACAAGGGCAAAGAGGGGCGGACAAGGGCAAAGAAGGGCGGACAAGGACAAAAAGGAGCGGACAAGTGCAAAGAGGGACGGACAAGTGCTTAGAATATGGGAGAAGGTCAAAGAGGGGCGGACCAGGGCTGAGAATACGGGACAAGGGCAAAGAGGGGCGGACAAGGGCAAAGAGGGGCGGACAAGGGCAAAGAGGGGCGGACAAGGGCAAGGAGGAGCGGACAAGGGCAAGGAGGAGCGGACAAGGGAAATGTGGGGCGGACTAGTACTGAGAATACGGGACAAGGGCAAAGAGGGGCGGACAAGGGCAAAGAAGGGCGTACAAGGGCAAAGAGGGACGGACAAAGCAAAGAAGGGCGGACAAAGGCAAAGAAGCGCGGACAAAGGCAAAGAGGGGCGGACAAGGGCAAAGAGGGGCGGACAAGGGCAAAGAGGGGCGGACAAGTGCAAAGAGGGGCGGACAAGGGCAAAGAGGGGCGGACAAGGGCAAAGAGGGGCGGACAAGGGCAAAGAGGGCAGACAACGGCAAAGAGGGGCGGACAAGGGCAAAGAGGGCGGACAAGTGCTGAGAATATGGGACAAGGGCAAAGAGGGGCGGACAAGGGCAAAGAGGGGCGGACAAGGGCAAAGAGGGGCGGACAAGGGCAAAGAGGGGCGAGCAAGGGCAAAGAGGGGCGGACAAGTGCTGAGAATATTGGACAAGGGCAAAGAGGGGCGAACAAGGGCAAAGAGGGGCGGAGAAGGGCAAAGAGGGGCGGACAATGGCAAAGAGGTGTGGAAAATGGCAAAGAAGGGCGGACAATGGCAAAGAAGGGCGGACAAGGCCTGGGAATACGGGAGAAGGGCAAAGAGGGGCGGAAAAGGGCAAAGAGGGGCGGACAAGGGCAAAGAGGGGCGGACAAGGGCAAAGAGGGGCGGACAAGGGCAAAGAGGGGCGGACAAGGGCAAAGAGGGGCGGACGAGGGCTGGGAATAAGGGTGAGGGGCAAAGAAGGGCGGACAAGGGCAAAGAGGGGCGGACAAGGGCAAAGAGGGGCGGACAAGGGCTGAGAATACGGGACAAGGGCAAAGAGGGGCGGACAAGGGCTTAGAATACGGAACAAGGGAAAAGAGGGGCGGACAAGTGCTGAGAATACGGGACAAGGGCAAAGAGGGGAAGACAAGTGCTGAGAATACGGGACCAGGGCAAACAGGGGCGGACAAGTGCTGAGAATACGGGACAAGTGCAAGGAGGTGCAGACAAGCGCAGAGAATATGGGACAAGGGCAAAGTGGTGCGGACAAGGTGAAAGAGGGGCGGACAAGGGAAAGAGGGGCGGACAAAGGCAAAGGGGGCAGACAAGGGCAAATACGGGCGGACAAGGTCAAAGAGGGTCGGACAAGGACAAAGAGGGTCGGACAAGGGCTGAGAACATGGGACAAGTGCAAAGAGGAGCGGACAAGTGTAAAGAGGGGCGGACAAGTGCAAAGAGGGGCGGACAAGGGCAAAAGGGTGGGACAAGGGCAAAGAGGGACGGACAAGAGTAAAGGGGGCGGAGAAGGGCAAAAGGGGCGGACAAGGGCTGAGAATACGGGACAAGGGCAAAGAGGGGCGGACAAGGGCTTAGAATACGGGACAAGGGCAAAGAGGGGTGGACAAGTGCTGAGAATAAGGGACCAGGACAAAGAGGGGCGGACAAGTGCTGAGAATACGGGACAAGGGCAAGAAGGTGCAGACAAGCGCTGAGAATACGGGACAAGGGCAAAGAGGGGCGGACAAGTGCTGAGAATAAGGGACAAGGGCAAAGAGGTGCGGACAAGGGGAAAGAGGGGCGGAAGGGAAAGAGGGGTGGACAAAGGCAAAGAGGGGCGGATAAGGGCATATACGGGCGGACAAGGTCAAAGAGGGGCGGACAAATGGAAAGAGGGGCGGACAAGGGCAAAGAGGGGCGGACAAGGGCAAAGAGGGACGGACAAGAGCTGAGAATACGGGACAAGTGCAAAGAGGGGCGGACAAGGGCAAAGAGGGGCGGACAAGTGCTGAAAATACGGGACAAGGGCAAAGAGGGGAGGACAAGTGCAAAGAGGGGCGGACAAGGGCTGAGAATACGGGACAAGGGCAAAGAGGGGTAGACAAGGGCAAAGAGGGGCGGACAAGGGCAAAGAGGGGCGGACAAGGGCAAAGAGGGGCGGACAAGGGCAAAGAGGGGCGGATAATTGCTAAGAATTCGGGACAAGTGAAAAGAAGGTCGGACAAGGGCAAAGAGGAGCGGAGAAGGGAAAAGTGAGGCGGACAAGTACTGAGAATAAGGGACAAGGGCAAAGAGGGGCGGACAAGGGCAAAGAGGGGCGGACAAGGGCAAAGAGGGGCGGACAAGGGCAAAGAGGGGCGGACAAGGGCAAAGAGGGGCGGACAAGGGCAAAGAGGGGCGGACAAGGGCAAAGAGGGGCGGACAAGGGCAAAGAGGGTCAGAGAAGGGCAAAGAGGAGCGGACAAGAGCAAATAGGAGAGGACAAGTGCTGAGAATATGGGAGAAGGGCAAAGAGGGGCGGAAAAGAGAAAGGAGGGTCGGACAAAGTCAAAAAGCGGCGGACAAGGGCAAAGAGGGGAGGACAAGGACAAGGAGGGGTTGAAAATAGCGGAGAATATTGGACAAGGGAAAAGAGGTGCAGACAAGGGCAAATAGGGGCGGACAAGGGCAAAGAGGTGCGGACAAGGGCAAAGAGGGGCGGACAAGTGCAAAGAGGGGCGGACAAGGGCAAAGAGGGGCGGACAAGTGCTGACAATACGGGACAAGGGCAAATAGGGGTGGCAAGATCAAAGAGGGTTGGACAAGGGCAAAGAGGGGCGGACAAGGGCAAAGAGGGGCGGACAAGGGCAAAAAGGAGCGGACAAGTGCAAAGAGGGACGGACAAGTGCAAAGAGGGACGGACAAGTGCTTAGAATACGGGACAAGGGCAAAGAGGGGCGGACAAGGGCAAAGAGGGGCGGACAAGGGCTGAGAATACGGGACAAGGGCAAAGAGGGGCGGACAAGGGCAAAGAGGGGCGGAGAAGGGCAAAGAGGGGCGGACAATGGCAAAGAGGTGTGGAAAATGGCAAAGAAGGGCGGACAATGGCAAAGAAGGGCGGACAAGGCCTGGGAATACGGGAGAAGGGCAAAGAGGGGCGGAAAAGGGCAAAGAGGGGCGGACAAGGGCAAAGAGGGGCGGACAAGGGCAAAGAGGGGCGGACAAGGGCAAAGAGGGGCGGACAAGGGCAAAGAGGGGCGGACAAGGGCTGGGAATAAGGGTGAGGGGCAAAGAAGGGCGGACAAGGGCAAAGAGGGGCGGACAAGGGCAAAGAGGGGCGGACAAGGGCTGAGAATACGGGACAAGGGCAAAGAGGGGCGGACAAGGGCTTAGAATACGGAACAAGGGAAAAGAGGGGCGGACAAGTGCTGAGAATACGGGACAAGGGCAAAGAGGGGAAGACAAGTGCTGAGAATACGGGACCAGGGCAAACAGGGGCGGACAAGTGCTGAGAATACGGGACAAGTGCAAGGAGGTGCAGACAAGCGCAGAGAATATGGGACAAGGGCAAAGTGGTGCGGACAAGGTGAAAGAGGGGCGGACAAGGGAAAGAGGGGCGGACAAAGGCAAAGGGGGCAGACAAGGGCAAATACGGGCGGACAAGGTCAAAGAGGGTCGGACAAGGACAAAGAGGGTCGGACAAGGGCTGAGAACATGGGACAAGTGCAAAGAGGAGCGGACAAGTGTAAAGAGGGGCGGACAAGTGCAAAGAGGGGCGGACAAGGGCAAAAGGGTGGGACAAGGGCAAAGAGGGACGGACAAGAGTAAAGGGGGCGGAGAAGGGCAAAAGGGGCGGACAAGGGCTGAGAATACGGGACAAGGGCAAAGAGGGGCGGACAAGGGCTTAGAATACGGGACAAGGGCAAAGAGGGGTGGACAAGTGCTGAGAATAAGGGACCAGGACAAAGAGGGGCGGACAAGTGCTGAGAATACGGGACAAGGGCAAGAAGGTGCAGACAAGCGCTGAGAATACGGGACAAGGGCAAAGAGGGGCGGACAAGTGCTGAGAATAAGGGACAAGGGCAAAGAGGTGCGGACAAGGGGAAAGAGGGGCGGAAGGGAAAGAGGGGTGGACAAAGGCAAAGAGGGGCGGATAAGGGCAAATACGGGCGGACAAGGTCAAAGAGGGGCGGACAAGGGGAAAGAGGGGCGGACAAGGGCAAAGAGGGGCGGACAAGGGCAAAGAGGGACGGACAAGAGCTGAGAATACGGGACAAGTGCAAAGAGGGGCGGACAAGGGCAAAGAGGGGCGGACAAGTGCTGAAAATACGGGACAAGGGCAAAGAGGGGAGGACAAGTGCAAAGAGGGGCGGACAAGGGCTGAGAATACGGGACAAGGGCAAAGAGGGGTAGACAAGGGCAAAGAGGGGCGGACAAGGGCAAAGAGGGGCGGACAAGGGCAAAGAGGGGCGGACAAGGGCAAAGAGGGGCGGACAAGGGCAAAGAGGGGCGGATAATTGCTAAGAATTCGGGACAAGTGAAAAGAAGGTCGGACAAGGGCAAAGAGGAGCGGAGAAGGGAAAAGTGAGGCGGACAAGTACTGAGAATAAGGGACAAGGGCAAAGAGGGGCGGACAAGGGCAAAGAGGGGCGGACAAGGGCAAAGAGGGGCGGACAAGGGCAAAGAGGGGCGGACAAGGGCAAAGAGGGGCGGACAAGGGCAAAGAGGGGCGGACAAGGGCAAAGAGGGGCGGACAAGGGCAAAGAGGGTCAGAGAAGGGCAAAGAGGAGCGGACAAGAGCAAATAGGAGAGGACAAGTGCTGAGAATATGGGAGAAGGGCAAAGAGGGGCGGAAAAGAGAAAGGAGGGTCGGACAAAGTCAAAAAGCGGCGGACAAGGGCAAAGAGGGGAGGACAAGGACAAGGAGGGGTTGAAAATAGCGGAGAATATTGGACAAGGGAAAAGAGGTGCAGACAAGGGCAAATAGGGGCGGACAAGGGCAAAGAGGTGCGGACAAGGGCAAAGAGGGGCGGACAAGTGCAAAGAGGGGCGGACAAGGGCAAAGAGGGGCGGACAAGTGCTGACAATACGGGACAAGGGCAAATAGGGGTGGCAAGATCAAAGAGGGTTGGACAAGGGCAAAGAGGGGCGGACAAGGGCAAAGAGGGGCGGACAAGGGCAAAAAGGAGCGGACAAGTGCAAAGAGGGACGGACAAGTGCAAAGAGGGACGGACAAGTGCTTAGAATACGGGACAAGGGCAAAGAGGGGCGGACAAGGGCAAAGAGGGGCGGACAAGGGCTGAGAATACGGGACAAGGGCAAAGAGGGGCGGACAAGGGCAAAGAGGGGCAGACAAGGGCAAAGAGGTGCGGACAAGGGCAAAGAGGTGCGGACAAGGGAAATGTGGGGCGGAGAAGTACTGAGAATACGGGACAAGGACAAAGAGGGGCGGACAAGCGCAAAGAGGGTCGGACAAGGGCAAAGAGGGACGGACAAAGGCAAAGAGGGACGGACAAGGGCTGAGAATACAGGACAAGGGCAAGGAGATGCGGACAAGGGCTGAGAATACGGGACAAGGGCTAAGAGGGGCGGACAAGTGCTGAGAATACGGGACAAGGGCAAAGAGGGGCGGACAAGGGCAAGGAGGGGCGGACAAGGGCAAGGAGGGGCGGACAAGGGCAAGGAGGGGCGGACAAGGGCAAGGAGGGGCGGACAAGGGCAAGGAGGGGCGGACAAGGGCAAGGAGGGGCGGACAAGGCAAAGAGAGGCGGACAAGGGCAAAGTGGAGCGGACAAGGGCAAAGAGGAACGGACAAGTTCAAAGAGGGGCTGAGAAGCGTGGAGAATATGGGACAAGGGCAAAGAGGGGCAGACAAGGGAAAAGAGAGGCGGACAAGGGCAAAGAGGGGCGGACAAGTGCAAAGAGGGGCGGACAAGGGCAAAGAGGGGCGGACAAGGGCTGAGAATACGGGACAAGGGCAAAGAGGTGCGGGGAAGGGCTTAGAATACGGAACAAGTGCAAAGAGGGGCGGACAAGGGCCAAGATGGGCAGAAAACGGCCGAGAGTGGCGGACAAGAGCAAAGAGGGGCGGATAAGTGCTAAGAATTCGGGACAAGTGAAAAGAGGGGCGGACAAGAGCAAAGAGGAGCGGAAAATGGAAAAGTGGGGCGGAAAAGTACTGAGAATACGAGACAAGGGCAAAGAGGGGCGGACAAGGGGAAAGAGGGGCGGACAAGGGCAAAGAGGGGCGGACAAGGGCAAAGAGGGGCGGACAAGACCAAAGAGGGGCGGACAAGACCAAAGAGGGGCGGACAAGGGCAAAGAGGGCCGGACAAGTGCTGAGAATACGGCACAAGGGCAAAGAGGGGCAGACAAGGGCAAAGAGGGGCGGACAAGGGCAAAGAGGGCGGACAAGTGCAAAGTGGGGCGGACAAGGTCAAAGAGGGACGGACAAGGGCAAAGAGGGACGGACAAGGGCAAAGAGGGGCGGAAAAGCTCTGAGAATACGGGACAAGGGCAAAGAGGGGCAGACAAGGACAAAGAGGGGCAGACAAGGACAAAGAGGGCCGAACAAGGGCAAAGAGGGCCGAACAAGGGCAAAGAGGGGCGGACAAGTGCTGAGAATATGGGACAAGGGCAAAGAGTGGCGGACAAGGGCAAAGAGGGGCGGAAAAGGGCAAAAAGGAGCGGACAATGGCAAAGAGGGACGGACAAGTGCTGAGAATACGGGACAAGGGCAAAGAGGGGCGGACAAGGGCAAAGAGGGGCGGACAAGGGCAAAGAGGGGCAGATAAGTGCTAAGAATTCGGGACAAGTGCAAAGAGGGGCGGACAAGTGCAAAGAGGAGCGGACAAGGGACATGTGGGGCGGACAAGCACTGAGAATATGGGACAAGGGCAAAGAGGGGCGGACAAGGGTATAGAGGGGCGGACAAGGGCAAAGAGGGGCGGACAAGGGCAAAGAGGTGCGGACAAGTGCTGGGAATACGGGACAAGGGCAAAGAGGGGCGGACAATGGCAAAGAGGGGCGGACAAGGGGAAAGAGGGGCGGACAAGGGCAAAGAATTCGGGACAAGTGAAAACAGCGTCGGACAACGGCAAAGAGGGACACACACATGCTGAGAATACGGAACAAGGGAAAAGAGGGGCGGACAAGTGCTGAGCATACGGGACAAGGGCAAGGAGGTGCAGACAAGGACTGAGAATTCGGGACAAGGGCAAAGAGTGGCGGACAACTGCAAAGAGGTTTGGACAAGGGCAAAGAGGGGCGGACAAGGGCAAAGAGGGGCGGAAAAGGGCAAAGAGGGGCGGACAAGGGCAAAGAGGGGCGGATAAGTGCTAAGAATTCGGGACAAGTGAAAAGAGGGGAGGACAAGGGCAAAGAGGAGCGGACAAGGGAAAAGTGCGGCGGACAAGTACTGAGAATACGGGACAAGGGCAAAGAGGGGCGGACAAGGGCAAAGAGGGACAGACAAGGGCAAAGAGGGGCGGACAAGGGCAAAGAGGGGCGGACAAGGGCAAAGAGGGGCGGACAAGAGCAAATACGGTCGGACAAGTGCAAAGAGGGGCGGACAAGGGCAAAGAGGGGCGGACAAGGGCAAACAGTGGCGGACAAGACCTAAGAATACGGGACAAGGGCAAAGAGGGGCAGACAAGGACAAAGAGGGGCGGATAAGGGCAAAGAGGGCCGAACAAGGGCAAAGAGGGGCGGACAAGTGCAAAGAGGGGCGGACAAGGGCAAAGAGGGGCAGACAAGTGCTGAGAATATGGGACAAGGGCAAAGAGTGGCGGACAAGTGCAAAGAAGGGCGGACAAGGACAAAAAGGAGCGGACAAGTGCAAAGAGGGACGGACAAGTGCTTAGAATATGGGACAAGGGCAAAGAGGGGCGGACAAGGGCTGAGAATACGGGACAAGGGCAAAGAGGGGCGGACAAGGGCAAAGAGGGGCGGACAAGGGCAAAGAGGGGCGGACAAGGGCAAAGAGGGGCGGACAAGGGCAAAGAGGGGCGGACAAGGGCAAAGAGGAGCGGACAAGGGCAAGGAGGAGCGGACAAGGGCAAGGAGGAGCGGACAAGGGAAATGTGGGGCGGACTAGTACTGAGAATACGGGACAAGGGCAAAGAGGGGCGGACAAGGGCATAGAAGGGCGGACAAGGGCAAAGAAGGGCGGACAAGGGCAAAGAAGGGCGGACAAGGGCAAAGAGGGGCGGACAAGGGCAAAGAGGGGCGGACAAGGGCAAAGAGGGGCGGACAAGGGCAAAGAGGGGCGGACAAGGGCAAAGAGGGGCGGACAAGGGCTGAGAAAACGGGACAAGGGCAAAGAGGGGCGGACATGCGCTGAGAATACGGGACAAGGGCAAAGAGGGGAGGACAAGGGCAAAGAGGGGCGGACAAGTGCAAAGAGGGGCGGATAAGAGCAAAGAATTCGGGACAAGTGAAAAGAGGGTCGGACAAGGGCAAATAGGAGCGGACAAGGGAAAAGTGGGGCGGACAAGTACTGAGAATACGGGACAAGGGCAAAGAGGGGCGGACAAGTGCAAAGAGGGGCGGACAAGGGCAAAGAGGGGCGGAAAAGGGCAAAGAGGGGCGGACAAGGGCAAATACGGGCGTACAAGGGCAAAGAGGGACGGAAAAGGGCAGAGAATAAGGGACAAGTGCAAAGAGGGGCGGACAAGGGCAAAGAAGAGCGGACAAGGGCAAAGAGGAGCGGACAAGGGCAAAGAGGGGCGGACAAGTGCTGAGAATACGGGACAAGGGCAAAGAGGTGAGGACAAAAGCAAAGAGGGGCGGACAAAGGCAAACAGTGGCGTACAAGGGCAAAGAGGGGTGGACAAGGGCAAAGAGGGGCGGACAAGTGCAAACACGGGCGGACAAGTGCTGAGAACTCGGAACAAGGGCAAAGAGGGTCGGACAAGGGCAAAGAGGGACGGACAAGGGCAAAGAGGGACGGACAAGGGCTGAGAATACAGGACAAGTGCAAGGAGGTGCGGACAAGGGCTGAGAATACGGGACAGGTGCAAAGAGGGTCGGACAAAGGCAAAGAGGGGCGGACAAGCGCAAAGAGGGGCTGACAACTGCTGAGAATACGGGACAAGGGCAAAGAGGGGCGGGGAAGGGCTTAGAATATGGAACAAGTGCAAAGAGGGGCGGAGAAGTGCTGAGAATATAGGAAAAGTGCAAAGAGGGGTGGACAAGTACTGAGAATACGGGACAAGGGCAAAGAGAGGCGAACAAGTGCTGAGAATACGGGACAAGGGCAAAGAGGGGCAGACAAGTACTGAGAATACGGGACAAGGGCAAAGAGGGGCGGAAAAGGGCAAAGAGGGGCGGACAAGGACAAAAGGTTCGGACAAGGGCAAAAGGGTCGGACAAGGGCAAAGAGGGGTGGGGAAGGGCAAAGTGGGGCGGAAAAGTGCTGAAAATACGGGACAAGGGCAAAGAGGGGCGGACAAGGGTTAAGAGGGGCGGAGAAGGGCAAAGAGGGGCGGACAAGTGCGAAGAATATGGGACAAGGGCAAAGAGTGGCGGACAAGGGTCAAGAGGGGCAGACAAGGGCAAAGAGGGGCCGACAAGTGCTGAGAATACTAGACAAAGGCAAAGAGGGGAGGACAAGTGCAAAGAGGAGCGGACAAGTGCAAAGAGGGGCGGACAAGTACTGAGAATACGGGACAAGGGCAAAGAGGGCCGGACAAGTGCAAAGAGGGTCGGACACGGGCAAAAGGGGCGGACAAGGTCAACAGGTGCGGACAAGGGCAAAGAGGGGCGGACAAGGGCTGAAAATTCGGAACAAAGTCAAAGAGGGGCCGACAAGGTCAAAGAGGGGCCGACAAGGGCAAAGAGGGGCGGACAAGGGCAAAGAGAAGCGGACAAGGGCAAAGAGGGGCGGACAAGAGCTAAGAATTCGGGACAAGTGAAAAGAGGGTCGGACAAGGGCAAAGAGGAGCGGACAAGGGAAAAGTGGGGCGTACAAGTACTGAGAATACGGGACAAGGGCAAAGAGGGGCGGACAAAGGCAAAGAGGGTCGGACAAGGGCAAAGAGGGGCAGACAAATGCAAAGAGGGGCGGACAAGTGCAAAGAGGTGCGGACAAGGGCAAAGAGGTGCGGACAAGGGCAAAGATGGGCTGACAAGGGCTGAGAACACGGGACAAGTGCAAAGAGGGGCGGACAAGTGCAAAGAGGGGCGGACAATGGCAAAGACGGGCAGACAAGGGCAAAGAGAGACGGACAAGTGTAAAGGGGGCAGACAAGGGTAAAGGGGGCGGACAAGGGCAAATAGGGGCGGACAAGGTCAAAGAGGGGCGGACAAGGGCAAAGAGGGGCGGACAAGGGCAAAGAGGGGCGGACAAGGGCAAGTACGGGCGGACAAAGGCAAAGAGGGACGGACAAGGGCTGAGAATACGAGACAAGTGCAAAGAGGGGCGGACAAGGGCAAAGAGGGACGGACAAGGGCAAAGAGGGACGGACAAGTGCTGAGAATACGGGACAAGTGCAAAGAGGGGCGGACAAGGGCAAAGAGGGGCGGACAAGGGCAAAGAGGGGAGGACAAGCGCAAAGAGGGGCGGACAAGGGCAAAGAGGGGCGGACAAGGTAAAAGAGTGGTGGACAAGGGCAAAAAGGTGCGGACAAGTGCAAAGAGGGGCGGACAAGGGCAAACAGGGGCGGACAAGTGCTGAGAATACGGAAAAAGGGCAAAGAGGGTCGGACAAGGTCAAAGAGGGACGGACAAGAGCAAAGAGGGACGGAAGAGGGCTGAGAATACGGGACAAGTGCAAAGAGGGGCGGACAAGTGCAAAGAGGGGCGGACAAGGGCATAGAGGGGCGGACAAGCGCTGAGAATACGGAAAAAAGGGCAAAGAGGGTCGGACAAGGGCAAAGAGGGGCGGACAAGGGGAAAGAGGGGTGGACAAGGTCAAAGAGGGCGGATAATGGCAAAGAGGGCGGACAAGGGCTAAGAGGGCGGAAAAGGGCAAAGAGGGGCAGACAAGGGCAAAGAGGGGCGGACAAGGGCAAAGAGGGGCGGACAAGGGCAAAGAGGGGAGGACAGGGGCAAAGAGGGGCGGACAAGGGAAAAGAGGGGCGGACAAGGGCAAAGAGGGGCGGACAAGGGCAAAGAGGGGCGGAGAAGTGCTGAGAATACGGGACAAGGGCAAAGAGGGGCGGACAAGGGCTGAGAATACGGGACAAGGGCAAAGAGGGCCGGACAAGTGCTGAAAATACGAGACAAGGGCCAAGAGGGGCGGACAAGGGAAAAGAGGGGCGGATAAGTGCTGAGAATACGGGACAAGGGCAAAGAGGGGCGGACAAGGGCAAAGAGGGGCGGACAAGGTCAAAGAGGGGCGGACAAGTGCTGAAAATACGGGACAAGGGCAAAGAGGGGCGGACAAGGGCAAAGAGGGGCGGAGAATGGCAAAGAGGGGCGGACAAGGGCCAAGAGAGGCGGACAAGTGCTTTAGAATACGGGACAAGGGCAAAGAGGGGCCGACAAGTGCTGAGAATACTAGACAAAGGCAAATAGGTGTGGATAAGTTCTGAGAACACGGGACAAGGGCAAAGAGGGGCGTACAAGTTCTGAGAATAGGGGACAAGGGCAAAGAGGGGCGGACAAGGGCAAAGAGGGGCGGACAAGGGCAAAGAGGAGCGGACAAGGGCAAAGAGGAGCGGACAAGGGCAAAGAGGAACGGACAAGGGCAAAGTCGGGAGGAAAAGGGCAAAGAAGGTCGGAAAAGGGCAAAGAAGGTCAGAAAAGGGCAAAGAGGGGCGGACAAGTGCAAAGAGGGGCGGACCACTGCAAAGAGGGGCGGAAAAGGGCAAAGAGGGGCGGACAAGGGCTGAGAATACGGGACAAGTGCAAAGAGGGTCGGACAAGGGCAAAGAGGGGCGGAAAAGGGTAAAGAGGTGTGGACAAGTGCTGAGAATACGGGACAAGTGCAAAGAGGGGCGGACAATGGCAAAGAAGGGCGGACAACGGCAAAGAAGGTCGGAAAAGGGCTGGGAATACGGGAGAAGGGCAAAGAGGGACTTACAAGGGCAAAGAGGGGCGGACAAAGGCAAAGAGGGGTAGACAAGGGCAAAGAGGAGCGGACAAGTGCTGAGAATACGGGACAAGGGCAAAGAGGGGCGGACAAGGGCTGAGAATACGGGACAGGGGCAAAGAGGGGCGGACAAGGGCTTAGAACACGGGACAAGGACAAAGAGGGGCGGACAATTGCTGAGAATACGGGACAAGGGCAAAGAGAGGCGGACAAGGGCAAAGAGGGGCACACAAGTGCTGAGAATACGGGACAAGGGCAAAGAGGGGCGGACAAGGGCAAAGAGGTGCGGACAAGGGGAAAGAGGGGCGGACAAGGGGAAAAAGGGGCGGACAAGGGGAAGGAGGGGCGGACAAGGGGAAAGAGGGGCGGACAAGGGCAAAGAGGGCGGACAAGGGCAAAGAGGTGCGGACAAGTGCTAAGAGGGGCGGACAAGGGCAAAGAGGGGCGGACAAGGGCAATAAGGGGCGGACAAGGGGAATAAGGGGCGGACAAGGGCAAAGAGGGGCGGACAGGGGAAATAAGGGGCGGACAAGATCGGAGAATATGGGACAAGAGCAAAGAGGGGCGGACAAGGGCAAAGAGGGCCGGACAAATGCTGAGAATACGGGACAAGGGCAAAGAGGGCGGACAAGGGCAAAGAGGGGCGGGCAAGGGCAAAGTTGGGCGGACAGGGTCAAAGAGGGGCGGACAAGGGCATAGAGGGGCGGACAAGGGCAAAGAGGGGCGGATAAGGGCAAAGAGGGTCGGACAAGGGCAAAGAGGGGCGGACAAGGGCAAAGAGGGACGGACAACGGCTGAGAATACAGGACAAGTGCAAAGAGGGGCGGACAAGGGCAAAGAGGGGCGGACAAGGGCAAAGACGGGAGGACAAGGGCAAAGACGGGAGGACAAGGGCAAAGAGGGGCGGACAAGGGCAAAGAGGTGCGGACTAGGGCAAAGATAGGTGGACAAGGGCAAAAAGGTGCGGACAAGTGCAAAGAGGGGCGGACAAGGGCAAAGAGGGGCGGACAAGTGCTGAGAATACTGAAAACGGGCAAAGAGGGTCGGACAAGGTCAAAGAGGGACGGACAAGAGCAAAGAGGGACGGACAAGGGTTGAGAACACAGGACAAGGGCAAAGAGGGGCGGACAAGTAAAAAGAGGTGCGGATATGTGCTGAGAATACGGGACAAGGGCAAAGAGGGGCGGACAAGGGGAAAGAGGGGCAGAAAAGGGCAAAGAGGGGTGGACAAGGTCAAAGAGGGCGGACAAGGGTAAAGAGGGCGGACAAGGTCAAAGAGGGCGGACAAGGGCAAAGAGGGCGGACAAGGGCAAAGAGGGCGGACAAGGGCAAAGAGGGCGGACAAGGGCAAAGAGGGGCGGACAAGGGCAAAGAGGGGCGGACAAGGGCAAAGAGGTGCGGACAGGGGCAAAGAGGGGCGGACAAGGGCAAAGAGGGTCGGACAAGGGCAAAGAGGGGCTGACAAGTGCGGAGAATACGGGACAAGGGCAAAGAGGGGCGGACAAGTGCAAAGAGGGGCGGACAAGGGCTGAGAATACGGGACAAGTGCAAAGAGGGGCAGAAAAATACAAAGAGGGGTGGACAAGGGCAAAGAGGGACGAACAAGGGCAAAGAGGGGCAGACAAGGGCAAGGAGGGGCGGACAAGTGCTGACAATATGGGACAAAGGCAATGAGTGGCGGACAAGGGCAAAGAGGGGCGGACAAGGGCAAAGAAGAGCGGACAAGGGCAAAGAGGACCGGACAAGTGCTGAGAATACGGGACAAGGGCAAAGAGGGGTGGACAAGGGCCAAGAGGGGCGGACAAGGGCCAAGAGGGGCGGACAAGGGCCAAGAGGGGCGGACAAGTGCTGAGAATACGGCACAAGTGCAAAGAGGTGCTGACAAGGGCAAAGAGGGGCGGACAAGGGCAAAGAGGGGCGGACTAGGGCTGAGAATACGGGACAAGGGCAAAGAGGGGCGGACAAGGGCAAAGAGGGGCGGACAAGGGCAAAGAGGGGCGGACAAGGGCAAAGAATTCGGGACAATTGAAAAGAGGGTCGGACAAGGGCAAAGAGGACCGGACAAGGGAAAAGTGGGGCGGACAAGTACTGAGAATACGGGACAAGGGCAAAGAGGGGCGGACAACGGCAAAGAGGGGCGGACAAGGGCAAAGAGGGGCGGACAAGTTCAAAGAGGGGCGGACAAGGGCAAAGAGGGGCGGACAAGGGCGGAGAATACGGGACAAGTGCAAAGAGGGACGGACAATGGCAAAGAGGGGCGGACAATGGCAAAGAGGGGCGGACAAGGGCAAAGAGGGGTGGACAAGTGCTGACAATACAGGACAAGGGCAAAGAGGGGAGTACAAGGGCAAAAAGGTGCAGACAAGTGCAAAGAGGGGCGGACAAGGTCAAAGAGGGGCGGACAAGGTCAAAGAGGGGCGGAGAAGGGCAAAGAGGGGCGGACAAGGGCAAAGAGGGGCGGACAAGGGCAAAGAGGTGCGGACAAGGGCAAACAGGGGCGGAAAAGGGCAAAGAGGGGCGGACAAGGGCTGAGAATACGGCACAAGTGCAAAGAGGGTCGGACAAGTGTAAAGAGGGGCGGAAAATTGTAAAGAGGTGTGGACAAGTGCTGAGAACGCGGGACAAGGTCAAAGAGGGGCAGGGAAGGGCTTAGAATACGGAAGAAGTGCAAAGAGGGGCGGACAACGGCAAAGAAGGTCGGAAAAGGGCTGGGAATACGGGAGAAGGGCAAAGAGGGGCTTACAAGGGCAAAGAGGGGCGGACAAGGGCAAAGAGGGGCGGACAAGGGCAAAGAGGGGTGGACAAGGGCAAAGAGGGGCGGACAAGTGCTGAGAATACGGGACAAGGGCACAGAGGGGCGGACAAGGGCTGAGAATATGGGACAAGTGCAAAGAGGGGCGGACAAGGGCTTAGAATACGGGACAAGGACAAAGAGGGGCGGACAATTGCTGAGAATACGGGACAAGGGCAAAGAGGGGCGGACAAGGGCAAAGAGGGGCAGACAAGTGCTGAGAATACGGGACAAGGGCAAGGAGGTGCAGACAAGGGCTGAGAATACGGGAGAAGGGCAAAGAGGGGCGGACAATGCTGAGAATACGGGACAAGGGCAAAGAGGTGCTGACAAGGGGAAAGAGGGGCGGACAATGGCAAAGAGGGGCGGACAAGGGCAAAGAGGGGCGGACAAGGGCAAAGAGGGGCGGACAAGGGCTGAGAATACGGGACAAGTGCAAAGACGGGCGGACAAGGGCAAAGACGGGCGGACAAGGGCAAAGAGGGGCGGACAAGGGCAAAGAGGGGCGGACAAGGGCAAAGAGGGGCGGACAAGGGAAAGAGGGGCGGACAAGTGCTGACAATACAGGACAAGGGCAAAGAGGGGAGGACAAGGCCAAAGAGGGTCAGACAAGGTCAAAGAGGGACGGACAAGAGCAAAGAGGGGCGGACAAGGGTTGAGAATACGGGACAAGGGCAAAGAGGGGCGGACAAGGGACAAGAGGGGCGGATAAGTGCTGAGAATACGGGACAAGGCCAAAGAGGGGCGGACAAGGGCAAAGAGGGGCGGAAAAGGGCAAAGAGGGGCGGACAAGGGCCAAGAGGATCGGACAAGGGCCAAGAGGGGCGGACAATGGCCAAGAGGGGCGGACAAGGGCCAAGAGGGGCGGACAAGTGCTGAGAATACGGGACAAGGGCAAAGAGGTGCTGACAAGGGCAAAGAGGGGCGGACAAGTGCAAAGAAGGGCGGACAAGGGCTGAGAATACGGGACAAGGGCAAAGAGGGGCGGACAAGGGCAAAGAGGGGCGGACAAGGGCAAAGAGGGGCGGACAAGGGCAAAGAATTCGGGACAAGTGAAAAGAGGGTCGGACAAGGGCAAAGAGGACCGAACAAGGGAAAAGTGGGGCGGACAAGTACTGAGAATACGGGACAAGGGCAAAGAGGGGCGGACAACGGCAAAGAGGGGCGGACAAGGGCAAAGAGGGGCGGACAAGGGCAAAGAGGTGCGGACAAGGGCAAAGAGGGGCGGACAAGGGCAAAGAGGGGCGGACAAGGGCAAAGAGGGGTGGACAACTGCTGACAATAAAGGACAAGGGCAAAGAGGGGAGTACAAGAGCAAAGAGGGGCGGAAAAGGGCAAAGAGTGGCGGACAAGGGCAAAGAGGGTTGGACAAGGGCAAAAAGGTGCAGACAAGTGCAAAGAGGGGCGGACAAGGGCAAAGAGGGGCGGACAAGGGCAAAGGGGGGCGGACAGGGGCAAAGAGGGGCGGACAAGGGCAAAGAGGGGCGGACAAGGGCAAAGAGGGGCGGAAAAGGGCAAAGAGGGGCGGAAAAGGGCTGAGAATACGGGACAAGTGCAAAGAGGGTCGGACAAGGGTAAAGAGGGGCGGAAAAGTGTAAAGAGGTGTGGACAAGTGCTGAGAATACGGGACAAGGTCAAAGAGGGGCAGGGAAGGGCTTAGAATACGGAACAAGTGCAAAGAGGGGCGGACAAAGGCAAAGAAGGTCGGAAAAGGGCTGGGAATACGGGAGAAGGGCAAAGAGGTGCTTACAAGGGCAAAGAGGGGCGGACAAGCGCAAAGAGGGGCGGAAAAGGGCAAAGAGGGGCGGACAAGTGCTGAGAATACGGGACAAGGGCAATGAGGGGCGGACAAGGGCTTAGAATATGGGACAAGGGCAAAGAGGGGCGAACAAGGGCAAAGAGGGGCAGACAAGTGCTGAGAATACGGGACAAGGGCAAGGAGGTGCAGACAAGGGCTGAGAATACGGGACAAGGGCAAAGAGGTGCGGACAAGTGCTGAGAATACGGGACAAGGGCAAAGAGGTGCTGACAAGGGGAAAGAGGGGCGGACAAGGGCAAAGAGGGGCAGACAAGGGCAAAGAGCGGCAGACAAGGGCAAAGAGCGGTGGAAAAGGGCAAAGAGGGGCGGACAAGGGCAAAGAGGGGCTGACAAGTGCTGAGAATACGGGACAAGTGCAAAGAGGGGCGGACAAGGGCAAAGAGGGGCGGACAAGGGCAAAGAGGGGCGGACAAGGGCAAAGAGGGGCGGACAAGGGCAAAGAGGGGCGGACAAGTGCTGACAATACAGGACAAGGGCAAAGAGGGGCGGACAAGGCCAAAGAGGGTCAGACAAGGTCAAAGAGGGACGGAGAAGTGCAAAGAGGGGCGGACAAGGGTTGAGAATACGGGACAAGGGCAATGAGGGGCGGACAAGGGAAAAGAGGTGCGGATAAGTGCTGAGAATACGGGACAAGGGCAAAGAGGGGCGGACAAGGGGAAAGAGGGGTGGACAAGGTCAAAGAGGGCGGACAAGGGCAAAGAGGGCGGACAAGGGCAAAGATGGCGGACAAGGGCACAGAGGGGCGGACAAGGGCAAAGAGGGGCGGACAAGGGCAAAGAGGGGCGGACAAGGGCAAAGAGGGGCGGACAAGGGCAAAGAGGGGCGGACAAGGGCAAAGAGGGGCGGACAAGTGCAAAGAGGGGCGGACAAGTTCAAAGTGGGGCGGACAAGTGCTGAGAATACGGGACAAGGGCAAAGAGGGAAGGACAAGGGCAAAGAGGGGCGGACAAGGGCAAAGAGGGGCGGATAAGTGCTAAGAATTCGGGACAAGTCAAAAGATGGGCGGACAAGGGCAAAGAGGAACGGACAAGGGAAAAGTGGGGCGGACAAGTACTGAGAATACGGGACAAGGGCAAAGAGGGGCGGACAAGGGCAAAGAGGGGCGGACAAGGGCAAAGAGGGGCGGACAAGGGCAAAGAGGGGCGGACAAGTGCTGACAATACAGGACAAGGGCAAAGAGGGGCGGACAAGGGCAAAGAGGATCGGACAAGGTCAAAGAGGGACGGACAAGAGCAAAGAGGGGCGGACAAGGGTTGAGAATACGGGACAAGGGCAAAGAGGGGCGGACAAGGGCAAAGAGGGGCGGATAAGTGCTGAGAATACGGGACAAGGGCAAAGAGGGTCGGACAAGGGGAAAGAGGGGTGGACAAGGTCAAAGAGGGCGGACAAGGGCAAAGAGGTCGGACAATGTCAAAGAGGGCGGACAAGGGCAAAGAGGGGCGAACAAGGGCAAAGAGGGGCGGACAAGGGCAAAGAGGGGCGGACAAGGGCAAAAAGGGGCGGACAAGGGCAAAGAGGGGCTGACAAGAGCGGAGAATACGGGACAAGAGCAAAGAGGGGCGGACAAGGGCAAAGAGGGACGGACAAGTGCTGAGAATACGGGACAAGGGCAAAGAGTAGCGGACAAGGGCAAAGAGGTGCGGAGAAGGGCAAAGAGGGGCGGAGAAGGGCAAAGAGGGGCGGGCAAGAGCTGAGAATACGGGACAAGGGCAAAGAGGGGCAGACAAAGACAAAGAGGGGTGGACAAAGGCAAAGAGGGGCGGAGAAGGGCAAAGAGGGGCGGACAAATTCAAAGAGGGGCAGACAAGTGCTGAGAATACGGGACAAGGGCCAAGAGGGGCGGACAAGGGAGAACAGGGGCGGATAAGTGCTGAGAATACGGGACAAGGGCAAAGATGGGCGGACAAGTGGAAAGAGGGGCGGACAAGCGCAAAGAGGGGCGGAGAAGGGCAAAGAGGGGCGGACAAGGCCAAAGACGGGCGGACAAGGGCAAAGAGGGGTGGACAAGGGCAAAGGGGGGCGGACACTGGCAAAGAGGGGCGGACAAGGGCTCAGAAAACGGGACAAGTGCAAAGAGGGGCGGACAAGGGCCAAGAGGGGCGGACAAGGGCAAAGAGGGGCGGACAAGGGCAAAGAGGGGCGGACAAGGGCAAAGAGGGGCGGACAAGGGCTTAGAATACGGGACAAGTGCAAAGAGGGGCGGACAAGGGCAAAGAGGGGCGGACAAGGGCAAAGAGGGGCAGACAAGTGCTGACAATACAGGACAAGGGCAAAGAGGGGATTACAAGGGCAAAGAGTGGGGGACAAGGGCAAAGAGGGGCGGACAAGGGCCAAGAGGGGCGGACAAGGGCAAAGAGTGGCGGACAAGGGCAAAGAGGGGCGGACAAGGGCCAAGAGGGGCAGACAAGGGCAAAGAGGGGCGGACAAGGGCAAAGAGGGGCGGACAAGGGCAAAGAGGGCCGGACAAGTGCTGAGAATACGGGACAAGGGCAAAGATGGGCGGACAAGTGGAAAGGGGCGGACAAGCGCAAAGAGGGGCGTGACAAGTGCTGAGAAAATGGGACAAGGGCAAAGAGGGGCGGACAAGGGGAAAGAGGGGCGGACAAGGGCAAAGAGGTTCGGACAAGGGCAAAGAGGGGCGGAGAAGTGCAAAGAGTTGCTGACAAGGGCAAAGAATGGCGGACAAGGGCAAAGAGGGGCGGACAAGGGCAAAGAGGGGCGGACAATTGCTGAGAATACGGGACAAGGGCAAAGAGGGGCGGACAAGGTCAAAGAGGGGCGGACAAGTGCAAAGAGGAGTGGAGAAGTGCTGAGAATACTGGACAAGGGCAAAGAGGGGCAGACAAGGGCAAAGAGGGGCGGACAAGGGCAAAGAGGGGCGGAAAAGGGCAAAGAGGAGCGGACAAGTACAAAGAGGGGCGGACATGTGCGGAGAATACGGGAAAGAGCAAAGAGGGACGGACAAGGGCAAAGAGGGAATGGACATGGGTAAAGAGGTTCGGACAAGGGCAAAGAGTGGCAGACAAGTCAAAGAGGGGCGGACAAGGGCAAAGAGGGGCGGACAAGGCCAAAGAGGTGCGGACAAGGCCAAAGAGGGGCGGACAAGGCCAAAGAGGGGCGGACAAGTGCTGAGAATACGGGACAAGTGTAAAGAGGGGCGGACAAGGGCAAAGAGGGGTGGACAAGGGCAAAGATGGTCGGACAAGGGCAAAGAGGGGCGGAAAATTGCTGAGACTACGGGACAAGGGCAAATAGAGGCCGACAAGGACTGAGAATACGGGACAAGGGCAAAGAGAGGCGGACAAGTTCAAAGAGGGTCGGACAAGGGCAAAGAGGGGCGGACAATGGCAAAGAGGGGTGGACAAGTGCTTATAATACGGGACAAGAGCAAAGAGGAGCAGACAAGGGCAAAGACGGGAGGACAAGGGCAAAGACGGGCGGACAATGGCAAAGAGGTTTGGACAAGTGCTGAGAATACGGGACAAGGGTAAAGAGGGGCGGACAAGGGCAAAGAGGGGCGGACAAGGTCAAAGAGGGGCGGAAAATTGCTGAGACTACGGGACAAGGGCAAATAGAGGCCGACAAGCACTGAGAATACGGGACAAGGCCAAAGAGGGGCGGACAATTTCAAAGAGTGTCGGACAAGGGCAAAGAGGGGCGGAAAATGGCAAAGAGGGTTGGACAAGTGCTTAGAATACGGCACAAGGTTAAAGTGGGGCAGACAAGTGCTGAGAATACGGGAGAAGGTCAAAAAGTGGCGGAAAAGGAGAAAAAGGGGCGGCCAAAGGCAAACAGGGGCGGAGAAGAGCGGAGAAAACGGGACAAGGGCAAAGAGGGACGGACAAGGGGAAAGAGGGGCAGACAAGGGCAAAGAGGGGCGGACAAGGGCAAAGAGGGGTGGACAAGGGCAAAGAGGGGCGGACAAGAGCTGAGAATATGGGACAAGTGCAAAGAGGAGCGGACAAGGGCAAAGACGGGCGGACAAGTCAAAGAGGGGCGGACAAGGGCAAAGAGCGGCGGACAAGTGCTGACAATATTGGAAAAGGGCAAAGAGGGGCGGACAAGGGCTAATAGGGGCGTGCAAGAGCAAATAGGGACGGACAGGGGCAAAAGGTGCGGACAAGGGCAAAGAGGGGCGGACAAGGGCAAAGAGGGGCAGAAAAGTGCTGAGAATATGAGAAAACGTCAAAGAGGGTCGGACAAGGGCAAAGAGGTGCGGACAAGGGCAAGGAGTGGCGGAAAAGTGTGGAGAATATGGGACAAGGGCAAAGAGGGCCGGACAAGGTCAAAGAGGGCCGGACAAGGGCAAAGAGGGCCAGACAAGGGCAAAGAGGGGCGGACAAGGGCAAAGAGGGGCGGACAAGGGCAAAGAGGGGCGGACAAGGGCAAAGAGGGGCGGAAAAGGGCAAAGAGGGGCGGACAAGTGCTGAGAATACGGGAAAAGGGAAAAGAGGGGCGGAAAAGGGCAAAGAGGGGCGGACAAGGGCAAAGAGGGGCGGACAAGTGCTGAGAATACGGGAAAAGGGAAAAGAGGGGCGGCAAGGGCAAAGAGGGCCGGACAAGGGCAAACAGGTGCGGACAAGGGCAAAGAGGGGTGTAAAAGTGCAAAGAGTGGCGGACAAGGGCAAAGAGGGGCGGACAAGTGTAAAGAGGGGCGGACAAGTGCTGAGAACACGGAGAAGGGCAAAGAGGGGCGGACAAGGGCAAAAAGGGTCGGAAAAGTGCTTAAGAATACGGGACAAGGGCAAACAGGGGCGGACAAGGGCAAAGAGGGGCGGACAAGAGCAAAGAGGGGCTGAGAAGTGCGGAGAATACGGGACAAGGGCAAAGAGGGGCGGAAAAGGGCAAAAAGGGGTGGACAAGTCCTGAGAATATGAGACAAGGGCAAAGAGTGGCTGACAAGGGCAAAGACGGGCGGACAAGGGCAAAGAGGTTCGGACAAGGGCAAAGAGGGGCGGACAAGGGAAAAGACGGGCGGACAAAGGCAAAGATTGGGCGGACAAGTGGAAAGAGGGGCTGACAAGGGCAAAGAGTGGCGGACAAGTGCAGAGAATACGGGATAAGGGCAAAGAGGGGTGGACAAGGGCAAAGAGGGGCGGACAAGGGCAAAGAGGGGCGGACAAGGGCAAAGACGGGCGGACAAGGGCAAAGAGGTGCTGAGAAGTGCGGAGAATACTGGACAAGGGCAAAGAGGGGCGGAAAAGTGCAAAGAGGGGCGGACAAGGGCAAAGAGGGACAGACAAGTGCAAAGTGGAGCGGAAAAGGGCAAAGAGGGGCGGACAAGTCCTGAGAATATGGGACACGTGCAAAGAGGGGCGGAGAAAGGCAAAGAGGGACGGACAAGTTCAAAGAGGTGCGGACAAGGCCAAAGAGGTGTGGAAAAGGGCAAAGAGGGGCGGACAAGGCCAAAGAGGGGCGGACAAGGCCAAAGAGGGGCGGACAAGGCCAAAGAGGGGTGGACAAGTTCTGAGAATACAGGACAAGTGCAAAGAGGGGCTGACAAGGGCAAAGAGGGGCGGACAAGGGCAAAGATGGGCGGAGAAGGGCAAAGAGGGGCGGAAATCGCTGAGAATACGGGACTAGGGCAAAGAGGGGAGGACAAGTGGAAAGGGGCGGACAAGCGCAAAGAGGGGCGTGACAAGTGCTGAGAAAATGGGACAAGGGCAAAGAGGGGCGGACAAGGGGAAAGAGGGGCGGACAAGGGCAAAGAGGTTCGGACAAGGGCAAAGAGGGGCGGAGAAGTGCAAAGAGTTGCTGACAAGGGCAAAGAATGGCGGACAAGGGCAAAGAGGGGCGGACAAGGGCAAAGAGGGGCGGACAATTGCTGAGAATACGGGACAAGGGCAAAGAGGGGCGGACAAGGTCAAAGAGGGGCGGACAAGTGCAAAGAGGAGTGGAGAAGTGCTGAGAATACTGGACAAGGGCAAAGAGGGGCAGACAAGGGCAAAGAGGGGCGGACAAGGGCAAAGAGGGGCGGAAAAGGGCAAAGAGGAGCGGACAAGTACAAAGAGGGGCGGACATGTGCGGAGAATACGGGAAAGAGCAAAGAGGGACGGACAAGGGCAAAGAGGGAATGGACATGGGTAAAGAGGTTCGGACAAGGGCAAAGAGTGGCAGACAAGTCAAAGAGGGGCGGACAAGGGCAAAGAGGGGCGGACAAGGCCAAAGAGGTGCGGACAAGGCCAAAGAGGGGCGGACAAGGCCAAAGAGGGGCGGACAAGTGCTGAGAATACGGGACAAGTGTAAAGAGGGGCGGACAAGGGCAAAGAGGGGTGGACAAGGGCAAAGATGGTCGGACAAGGGCAAAGAGGGGCGGAAAATTGCTGAGACTACGGGACAAGGGCAAATAGAGGCCGACAAGGACTGAGAATACGGGACAAGGGCAAAGAGAGGCGGACAAGTTCAAAGAGGGTCGGACAAGGGCAAAGAGGGGCGGACAATGGCAAAGAGGGGTGGACAAGTGCTTATAATACGGGACAAGAGCAAAGAGGAGCAGACAAGGGCAAAGACGGGAGGACAAGGGCAAAGACGGGCGGACAATGGCAAAGAGGTTTGGACAAGTGCTGAGAATACGGGACAAGGGTAAAGAGGGGCGGACAAGGGCAAAGAGGGGCGGACAAGGTCAAAGAGGGGCGGAAAATTGCTGAGACTACGGGACAAGGGCAAATAGAGGCCGACAAGCACTGAGAATACGGGACAAGGCCAAAGAGGGGCGGACAATTTCAAAGAGTGTCGGACAAGGGCAAAGAGGGGCGGAAAATGGCAAAGAGGGTTGGACAAGTGCTTAGAATACGGCACAAGGTTAAAGTGGGGCAGACAAGTGCTGAGAATACGGGAGAAGGTCAAAAAGTGGCGGAAAAGGAGAAAAAGGGGCGGCCAAAGGCAAACAGGGGCGGAGAAGAGCGGAGAAAACGGGACAAGGGCAAAGAGGGACGGACAAGGGGAAAGAGGGGCAGACAAGGGCAAAGAGGGGCGGACAAGGGCAAAGAGGGGTGGACAAGGGCAAAGAGGGGCGGACAAGAGCTGAGAATATGGGACAAGTGCAAAGAGGAGCGGACAAGGGCAAAGACGGGCGGACAAGTCAAAGAGGGGCGGACAAGGGCAAAGAGCGGCGGACAAGTGCTGACAATATTGGAAAAGGGCAAAGAGGGGCGGACAAGGGCTAATAGGGGCGTGCAAGAGCAAATAGGGACGGACAGGGGCAAAAGGTGCGGACAAGGGCAAAGAGGGGCGGACAAGGGCAAAGAGGGGCAGAAAAGTGCTGAGAATATGAGAAAACGTCAAAGAGGGTCGGACAAGGGCAAAGAGGTGCGGACAAGGGCAAGGAGTGGCGGAAAAGTGTGGAGAATATGGGACAAGGGCAAAGAGGGCCGGACAAGGTCAAAGAGGGCCGGACAAGGGCAAAGAGGGCCAGACAAGGGCAAAGAGGGGCGGACAAGGGCAAAGAGGGGCGGACAAGGGCAAAGAGGGGCGGAAAAGGGCAAAGAGGGGCGGACAAGTGCTGAGAATACGGGAAAAGGGAAAAGAGGGGCGGAAAAGGGCAAAGAGGGGCGGACAAGGGCAAAGAGGGGCGGACAAGTGCTGAGAATACGGGAAAAGGGAAAAGAGGGGCGGCAAGGGCAAAGAGGGCCGGACAAGGGCAAACAGGTGCGGACAAGGGCAAAGAGGGGTGTAAAAGTGCAAAGAGTGGCGGACAAGGGCAAAGAGGGGCGGACAAGTGTAAAGAGGGGCGGACAAGTGCTGAGAACACGGAGAAGGGCAAAGAGGGGCGGACAAGGGCAAAAAGGGTCGGAAAAGTGCTTAAGAATACGGGACAAGGGCAAACAGGGGCGGACAAGGGCAAAGAGGGGCGGACAAGAGCAAAGAGGGGCTGAGAAGTGCGGAGAATACGGGACAAGGGCAAAGAGGGGCGGAAAAGGGCAAAAAGGGGTGGACAAGTCCTGAGAATATGAGACAAGGGCAAAGAGTGGCTGACAAGGGCAAAGACGGGCGGACAAGGGCAAAGAGGTTCGGACAAGGGCAAAGAGGGGCGGACAAGGGAAAAGACGGGCGGACAAAGGCAAAGATTGGGCGGACAAGTGGAAAGAGGGGCTGACAAGGGCAAAGAGTGGCGGACAAGTGCAGAGAATACGGGATAAGGGCAAAGAACAGCAGACAAGTGCAAAGATGGGCGGACAAGTGCAGATAATACGGGACAAGGGCAAAGAGGGGTGGACAAGGGCAAAGAGGGGCGGACAAGGGCAAAGAGGGGCGGACAAGGGCAAAGACGGGCGGACAAGGGCAAAGAGGTGCTGAGAAGTGCGGAGAATACTGGACAAGGGCAAAGAGGGGCGGAAAAGTGCAAAGAGGGGCGGACAAGGGCAAAGAGGGACAGACAAGTGCAAAGTGGAGCGGAAAAGGGCAAAGAGGGGCGGACAAGTCCTGAGAATATGGGACACGTGCAAAGAGGGGCGGAGAAAGGCAAAGAGGGACGGACAAGTTCAAAGAGGTGCGGACAAGGCCAAAGAGGTGTGGAAAAGGGCAAAGAGGGGCGGACAAGGCCAAAGAGGGGCGGACAAGGCCAAAGAGGGGCGGACAAGGCCAAAGAGGGGTGGACAAGTTCTGAGAATACAGGACAAGTGCAAAGAGGGGCTGACAAGGGCAAAGAGGGGCGGACAAGGGCAAAGATGGGCGGAGAAGGGCAAAGAGGGGCGGAAATCGCTGAGAATACGGGACTAGGGCAAAGAGGGGAGGATAAGGGCAAAGAGGGGCGGACAAGGGCAAAGAGGAGCGTACAAGGGCAAAGAAGGGCGGACAATGGCAAAGAGGGGCGGACAAGGGCAAAGAGGGGAGGACAAGTTCAGAGAATACGGGACAAGGGCAAAGAGGGGCGGACAACAGCAAAGAGGTTCGGACAAGGGCAAAGAGGGGCGGACAAGGGCAAAGAGGGGCGGAAAAGTGCAAAGGGGGCCGGAAAAGTCAAAGAGGGGCGGAAAAGTGCGTAAAATACGGACAAGGGAAAAGAGGGGCGGACAAGGTCAAAGAGAGGTGGACAAGGGCAAAGAGGGGCGGACAAGGGCAAAGAGGGTCGGACAAGGGCAAAGAGGGTCGGACAAGGGCAAAGAGGGGCGGACAAGTGCTGAGAATACGGGACAAGGGCAAAGAGGGTCGGAAAAGTGCTGAGAATACGGGACAAGGGCAAACAGGTTTGGACAAGTGCAAATAGGGGCGGACAAGGGCAAAGACGGGCGGACAAGGGCAAATTGGGGCGGACAAGGGCAAAGAGGGGCGCACAAGGTCAAAGATGAGCGGACAAGGACAAAGAGGGGCGGACAAGGGCAAAGAGGGACAAACAAGGGCAAAGAGGTGCAGACAAGTGCAAAGAGGAGCGGACAAGTCCTGAGAATATGGGACAAGGGAAAAGAGGGGCAGACAAGGGCAAAGAGGGGCGGACAAGGGCAAAGAGGGGAGGACAAGGGCAAAGAGGGGCGGAAAAGTGCAAAGAGGGGCGGACAAGGGCAAAGAGGGGCGGACAAGGGCAAAGAGGGGCGGACAAGGGCAAAGAGGGGCGGACAAGGTCAAAGAGGGGCAGACAAGTGCGGAGAATATTGGACAAGGGCAAAGAGTGGCGGACAAGGGCAAAGAGGGTAGGACAAGTGCAAAGAGGGGCGGAAAAGGGCGAAGAGGGGCGGACAAGTGCTGAGAATACGGGACAAGGGCAAAGAGGGGCGGACAAGGGCAAAGAGGGGCGGACAATTGCTGAGAATACGGGACAAGGGCAAAGAGGGGCGGACAAGGGCAAAGTGGGGCGGACAAGGGCAAAGAGGGGAGGACAAGGGCAAAGAGGGGTGGACAAGGGCAAAGAGTGGCGGACAAGGGCAAAGAGTGTTGGACAAGGGCAAAAAGGTGCGGACAAGTGCAAAGAGGGGCGGACAAGGGCAAACAGGGGCGGACAAGTGCTGAGAATACGGAAAAAGGGCAAAGAGGGTCGGACAAGGTCAAAGAGGGACGGACAAGAGCAAAGAGGGACGGAAGAGGGTTGAGAATACGGGACAAGGGCAAAGAGGGGCGGACAAGGGAATAGAGGGGCGGACAAGGGCATAGAGGTGCGGATAAGTGCTGAGAATACGGGACAAGGGCAAAGAGGGGCGGACAAGGGGAAAGAGGGGCGGACAAGGGCTAAGAGGGTCGGACAAGGGCAAAGAGGGGCGGACAGGGGCAATAAGGGTCGGACAAGGGCAAAGAGGGGCGGACAGGGGCAATAAGGGGCGGACAAGGGGAATAAGGGGCGGACAAGGGCAAAGAGGGGCGGACAGGGGAAATAAGGGGCGGACAAGATCGGAGAATATGGGACAAGAGCAAAGAGGGGCGGACAAGGGCAAAGAGGGCCGGACAAATGCTGAGAATACGGGACAATGGCAAAGAGGGCGGACAAGGGCAAAGAGGGGCGGGCAAGGGCAAAGTAGGGCGGACAGGGTCAAAGAGGGGCGGACAAGGGCATAGAGGGGCGGACAAGGGCAAAGAGGGGCGGACAAGGGCAAAGAGGGTCGGACAAGGGCAAAGAGGGGCGGACAAGGGCAAAGAGGGACGGACAAGGGCTGAGAATACAGGACAAGTGCAAAGAGGAGCGGACAAGGGCAAAGAGGGGCGGACAAGGGCAAAGAGGGGCGGACAAGGGCAAAGACGGGAGGACAAGGGCAAAGAGTGGCGGACAAGGGCAAAGAGGGGCGGACAAGGGCAAAGATAGGTGGACAAGGGCAAAAAGGTGCGGACAAGTGCAAAGAGGGGCGGACAAGGGCAAAGAGGGGCGGACAAGTGCTGAGAATACTGAAAACGGGCAAAGAGGGTCGGACAAGGTCAAAGAGGGACAGACAAGAGCAAAGAGGGACGGACAAATGTTGAGAACACGGGACAATGGCAAAGAGGGGCGGACAAGTAAAAAGAGGTGCGGATATGTGCTGAGAATACGGGACAAGGGCAAAGAGGGGCGGACAAGGGGAAAGAGGGGCAGAAAAGGGCAAAGAGGTGTGGACAAGGTCAAAGAGGGCGGACAAGGGTAAAGAGGGCGGACAAGGTCAAAGAGGGCGGACAAGGGCAAAGAGGGCGGACAAGGGCAAAGAGGGCGGACAAATGCAAAGAGGGGCGGACAAGGGCAAAGAGGGGCGGACAAGGGCAAAGAGGGGCGGACAGGGGCAAAGTGGGGCGGACAAGGGCAAAGAGGGTCGGACAAGGGCAAAGAGGGGCCGACAAGTGCGGAGAATACGGGACAAGGGCAAAGAGGGGCGGACAATGGCAAAGAGGGGCGGACAAGTGCTGAGAATACGGGACAAGGGCAAAGAGTGGCGGACAAGTGCAAAGAGGTGCGGAGAAGTGCAAAGTGGGGCGGACAATGTCAAAGAGGGGCGGACAAGGGCAAAGAGGGGCGGACAAGGGCAAAGAGGGGCGGACAAGAGCTGAGAATACGGGACAAGGGCAAAGAGGGGCAGAAAAATACAAAGAGGGGTGGACAAGGGCAAAGAGGGACGAACAAGGGCAAAGAGGGGCAGACAAGGGCAAGGAGGGGCGGACAAGTGCTGACAATAAGGGACAAAGGCAAAGAGTGGCGGACAAGGGCAAAGAGGGGCGGACAAGGGCAAAGAGGGGCGGACAAGGGCAAAGAGGGGCGGACAAGGGCAAAGAGGGACGGACAAGGGCAAAGAGGGGCGGAAAAGAGCTGAGAATACGGGACAAGGGCAAAGAGGGGCAGACAAATACAAAGAGGGGTGGACAAGGGCAAAGAGGGACAAACAAGGGCAAAGAGGGGCAGACAAGGGCAAAGAGGGGCGGACAAGTGCTGAGAATATGGGACAAGGGCCAAGAGGGGTGGACAAGGGCCAAGAGGGGCGGACAAGGGCCAAGAGGGGCGGACAAGGGCAAAGAGGGGTGGACTAGGCCTGAGAATACGGGACAAGTGCAAAGAGGGACGGACAAGGGCAAAGAGGGGCGGACAAGGGCAAAGAGGGGCGGACAAGGGCAAAGAGGGGGGGACAAGTGCTGACAATACAGGACAAGTGCAAAGAGGGGAGTACAAGGGCAAAGAGGGGCGGACAAGGGCAAAGAGTGGCGGACAAGGGCAAAGAGGGTTGGACAAGGGCAAAAAGGTGCAGACAAGTGCAAAGAGGGGCGGACAAGGTCAAAGAGGGGCGGACAAGGGCAAAGAGGGGCGGACAAGGGCAAAGAGGGGCGGACAAGGGCAAAGAGGGGCGGACAAGGGCAAACAGGGGCGGAAAAGGGCAAAGAGGGGCGGACAAGGGCTGAGAATACGGGACAAGTGCAAAGAGGGTCGGACAAGGGTAAAGAGGGGCGGAAAAGGGTAAAGAGATGTGGACAAGTGCTGAGAACGCGGGACAAGGTCAAAGAGGGGCAGGGAAGGGCTTAGAATACGGAAGAAGTGCAAAGAGGGGCGGACAACGGCAAAGAAGGTCGGAAAAGGGCTGGGAATACGGGAGAAGGGCAAAGAGGGGCTTTCAAGGGCAAAGAGGGGCGGACAAGGGCAAAGAGGGGCGGACAATGGCAAAGAGGGGCGGACAAGGGCAAAGAGGGGCGCACAAGGGCTGAGAATACGGGACAAGTGCAAAGACGGGCGGACAAGGGCAAAGACGGGCGGACAAGGGCAAAGACGGGCGGACAAGGGCAAAGAAGGGCGGACAAGGGCAAAGAAGGGCGGACAAGGGCAAAGAGGGGCGGACAAGTGCTGACAATACAGGACAAGGGCAAAGAGGGGAGGACAAGGCCAAAGAGGGTCAGACAATGTCAAAGAGGGACGGACAAGAGCAAAGAGGGGCGGACAAGGGTTGAGAATACGGGACAAGGGCAAAGAGGGGCGGACAAGGGAAAAGAGGTGCGGATAAGTGCTGAGAATACGGGACAAGGGCAAAGAGGGGCGGACAAGAGGAAAGAGGGGCGGACAAGGGGAAAGAGGGGCGGACAAGGGGAAAGAGGGCGGACAAGGGCAAAGAGGGCGGACAAGGTCAAAGAGGGCGGACAAGGGCAAAGAGGGGCGGAAAAGGGCAAAGAGGGGCGGACAAGGGCCAAGAGGGTCGGACAAGGGCCAAGAGGGGCGGACAATGGCCAAGAGGGGCGGACAATGGCCAAGAGGGGCGGACAAGTGCTGAGAATACGGGACAAGGGCAAAGAGGTGCTGACAAGGGCAAAGAGGGGCGGACAAGGGCAAAGAGGGGCGGACAAGCGCTGAGAATACGGGACAAGGGCAAAGAGGGGCGGACAAGGGCAAAGAGGGGCGGACAAGGGCAAAGAGGGGCGGACAAGGGCAAAGAATTCGGGACAAGTGAAAAGAGGGTCGGACAAGGGCAAAGAGGACTGAACAAGGGAAAAGTGGGGCGGACAAGTACTGAGAATACGGGACAAGGGCAAAGAGGGGCGGACAAGGGCAAAGAGGGGCGGACAAGGGCAAAGAGGGGCGGACAAGGGCAAAGAGGGGCGGACAAGTGCTGAGAATACGGGACAAGTGCAAAGAGGGACGGACAAGGGCAAAGAGGGGCGGACAAGGGCAAAGAGGGGCGGACAAGTGCTGACAATAAAGGACAAGGGCAAAGAGGGGAGTACAAGGGCAAAGAGGGGCGGACAAGGGCAAAGAGTGGCGGACAAGGGCAAAGAGGGTTGGACAAGGGCAAAAAGGTGCAGACAAGTGCAAAGAGGGGCGGACAAGGGCAAAGAGGGGCGGACAAGGGCAAAGGGGGGCGGACAGGGGCAAAGAGGGGCGGACAAGGGCAAAGAGGGGCGGACAAGGGCAAAGAGGGGCGGAAAAGGGCAAAGAGGGGCGGACAATGGCTGAGAATACGGGACAAGTGCAAAGAGGGTCGGACAAGGGTAAAGAGGGGCGGAAAAGTGTAAAGAGGTGTGGACAAGTGCTGAGAATACGGGACAAGGTCAAAGAGGGGCAGGGAAGGGCTTAGAATACGGAACAAGTGCAAAGAGGGGCGGACAAAAGCAAAGAAGGTCGGAAAAGGGCTGGGAATACGGGAGAAGGGCAAAGAGGGGCTTACAAGGGCAAAGAGGGGCGGACAAGGGCAAAGAGGGGCGGACAAGGGCAAAGAGGGGCGGACAAGTGCTGAGAATACGGGACAAGGGCAAAGAGGGGCGGACAAGGGCTTAGAATACGGGACAAGGGCAAAGAGGGGCGGACAAGTGCAAAGAGGGGCAGACAAGTGCTGAGAATACGGGACAAGGGCAAGGAGGTGCAGACAAGGGCTGAGAATACGGGACAAGGGCAAAGAGGTGCGGACAAGTGCTGAGAATACGGGACAAGGGCAAAGAGGTGCTGACAAGGGGAAAGAGGGGCGGACAAGGGCAAAGAGGGGCAGACAAGGGCAAAGAGCGGTGGACAAGGGCAAAGAGGGGCGGACAAGGGCAAAGAGGGGCTGACAAGTGCTGAGAATACGGGACAAGGGCAAAGAGGGGCGGACAAGGGCAAAGAGGGGCGGATAAGTGCTGAGAATACGGGACAAGGGCAAAGAGGGGCGGACAAGGGGAAAGAGGGGTGGACAAGGTCAAAGAGGGCGGACAAGGGCAAAGAGGTCGGACAAGGGCAAAGAGGGCGGACAAGGGCAAAGAGGGGCGAACAAGGGCAAAGAGGGGCGAACAAGGGCAAAGAGGGGCGGACAAGGGCAAAGAGGGGCGGACAAGGGCAAAGAGGGGCGGACAAGGGCAAAGAGGGGCGGACAAGAGCGGAGAATACGGGACAAGAGCAAAGAGGGGCGGACAAGGGCAAAGAGGGCCGGACAAGTGCTGAGAATACGGGACAAGGGCAAAGAGTGGCGGACAAGGGCAAAGAGGTGCGGAGAAGGGCAAAGAGGGGCGGAGAAGGGCAAAGAGGGGCGGAGAAGGGCAAAGAGGGGAGGACAATGTCAAAGAGGGGCGGACAAGTGCAAACTGGGGAGGACAATGTCAAAGAGGGGCGGACAAGGGCAAAGAGGGGCGGGCAAGAGCTGAGAATACGGGACAAGGGCAAAGAGGGGCAGACAAAGACAAAGAGGAATGGACAAAGGCAAAGAGGGGCGGAGAAGTGCAAAGAGGGGCTGACAAATTCAAAGAGGGGCGGACAAGTGCTGAGAATACGGGACAAGGGCCAAGAGGGGCGGACAAAGGAGAACAGGGGCGGATAAGTGCTGAGAATACAGGACAAGGGCAAAGATGGGCGGACAAGTGGAAAGAGGGGCGGACAAGCGCAAAGAGGGGCGGAGAAGGGCAAACTGGGGCGGACAAGGCCAAAGACGGGCGGACAAGGGCAAAGAGGGGTGGACAAGGGCAAAGAGGGGCGGACAAGGGCAAAGAGGGGCGGACAAGGGCTCAGAATACGGGACAAGTGCAAAGAGGGGCGGACAAGGGCCAAGAGGGGCGGACAAGGGCAAAGAGGGGCGGACAGGGGCAAAGAGGGGCGGACAAGGGCAAAGAGGGGCGGACAAGGGCTGAGAATACGGGACAAGTGCAAAGAGGGGCGGACAAGGGCAAAGAGGGGCGGACAAGAGCAAAGAGGGGCAGACAAGTGCTGACAATACAGGACAAGGGCAAAGAGGGGATTACAAGGGCAAAGAGTGGCGGACAAGGGCAAAGAGGGGTGGACAAGGGCAAAAAAGTGCGGACAAGGGCAAAGAGGGGCGGACAAGGGCAAAGAGGGGCGGACAAGGGCAAAGAGGGGCGGACAAGGGCAAAGAGGGGCGGACAAGGGCAAAGAGGGCCGGACAAGTGCTGAGAATACGGGACAAGGGCCAAGAGGGGCGGACAAGGGAGAACAGGGGCGGATAATTGCTGAGAATACGGGACAAGGGCAAAGATGGGCGGACAAGTGGAAAGGGGCGGACAAGCGCAAAGAGGGGCGTGACAAGTGCTTAGAAAATGGGACAAGGGCAAAGAGGGGCGGACAAGGGGAAAGAGGGGCGGACAAGGGCAAAGAGGTTCGGACAAGGGCAAAGAGGGGCGGAGAAGTGCAAAGAGTTGCTGACAAGGGCAAAGAGGGGCGGACAAGGGCAAAGAGGGGCGGACAAGTGCTGAGAATACGGGACAAGGGCAAAGAGGGGCGGACAAGGTCAAAGAGGGGCGGACAAGTGCAAAGAGGAGTGGAGAAGTGCTGAGAATACTGGACAAGGGCAAAGAGGGGCAGACAAGGGCAAAGAGGGGCGGACAAGGGCAAAGAGGGGCGGAAAAGGGCAAAGAGGAGCGGACAAGTACAAAGAGGGGCGGACATGTGCGGAGAATACGGGAAAGAGCAAAGAGGGACGGACAAGGGTAAAGAGGGGCGGACATGGGTAAAGAGGTTCGGACAAGGGCAAAGAGTGGCAGACAAGTCAAAGAGGGGCGGACAAGGGCAAAGAGGGGCGGACAAGGCCAAAGAGGGGTGGAAAAGGGCAAAGAGGGGCGGACAAGAAAAAAGACGGGCGGACAAGGACAAAGAGGGGCGGACAAGGGCAAAGAGGGTCGGACAAGGGCAGAGAGGGGCAGAAAAGGACAAAGAGGGGCGGACAAGTGCTGAGAATTCGGGACAAGGGCAAAGAGGGGCGGACAAGGGCAAAGAGCGGCGGACAAGTGCTGAGAATACGGGACAAGGGCAAAGAGGGGCGGACAAGGGCAAAGAGGGGCGGACAAGGGCAAAGAGGGGCGGAAAACGGCAAAGAGGGGCGGACAAGTGCTGAGAATACGGGACAAGGGCAAAGAGGGGCGGACAAGTGCGGAGAATATTGGACAAGGGCAAAGAGTGGCGGACAAGGGCAAAGAGGGTCGGACAAGGGCAAAGAGGGGCGGAAAAGGGCAAAGAGGGGCGGAAAAGGGCAAAGAGGGGCGGACAAGTGCTGAGAATACGGGACAAGGGCAAAGAGGGGCGGACAAGGGCAAAGAGGGGCGGACAAGTGCTGAGAATACGGGACAAGGGCAAAGAGGGGCAGACAAGGGCAAAGAGGGGCGGACAAGGGCAAAGAGGGGCGGACAAGGGCAAAGAGGGGCGGACAAGGGCAAAGAGGGGCGGACAAGGGCAAAGAGGCGCGGACAAGGTCAAAGAGGGGCGGACAAGGGCAAACCGGGCGGAAAAGGGCGAAGAGTGGCGGACAAGTGCGAAGAGGGGCGAACAAGTGCTGAGAATACGGGAAAAGGGAAAAGAGGGGCGGCAAGGGCAAAGAGGGCCGGACAAGGGCAAAGAGGTGCGGACAAGGGAAAAGAGGGGTGTAAAAGTGCAAAGAGCGGCGGACAAGCGCAAAGAGGGGCTGACAAGTGTAAAGAGGGGCGGACAAGTGCTGAGAATACGGAGAAGGGCAAAGAGGGGCAGACAAGGGCAAAGAGGGGCAGACAAGGGCAAAGAGGGGCAGACAGGAGCAAAGAGGGGCGGACAAGGGCAAAGAGAGGCTGAGAAGTGCGGAGAATACAGGACAAGGGCAAAGAGGTGCGGAAAAGGGCAAAGAGGGGTGGACAAGTCCTGAGAATACGGGACAAGGGCAAACAGGGGCTGACAAGGGCAAACCGGGGCGGACAAGGGCAAACCGGGGCGGACAAGGGCAAAGAGGGGCGGACAAGGGCAAAGAGGGGCGGAAAAGGGCAAAGAGGGGCGGACAAGTGCTGAGAATACGGGACAAGGGCAAAGAGTGGCGGACAAGGGCAAAGAGGGTCGGACAAGGGCAAAGAGGGGCGGAAAACGGCAAAGAGGGGCGGACAAGTGCTGAGAATACGGGACAAGGGCAAACAGGGGCGGACAAGTGCGGAGAATATTGGACAAGGGCAAAGAGGGAAGGACAAGGGCAAAGAGGGTCGGACAAGGGCAAAGAGGGGCGGAAAAGGGCAAAGAGGGGCGGAAAAGTGCTGAGAATACGGGACAAGGGCAAAGAGGGGCGGACAAGGGCAAAGAGGGGCGGACAAGTGCTGAGAATACGGGACAAGGGCAAAGAGGGGCAGACAAGGGCAAAGAGGGGCGGACAAGGGCAAAGAGGGGCGGACAAGGGCAAAGAGGCGCGGACAAGGACAAAGAGGGGCGGACAAGGGCAAACCGGGCGGAAAAGGGCGAAGAGTTGCGGACAAGTGCGAAGAGGGGCGAACAAGTGCTGAGAATACGGGAAAAGGGAAAAGAGGGGCGGCAAGGGCAAAGAGGGCCGGACAAGGGCAAAGAGGTGCGGACAAGGGAAAAGAGGGGTGTAAAAGTGCAAAGAGCGGCGGACAAGGGCAAAGAGGGGCTGACAAGTGTAAAGAGGGGCGGACAAGTGCTGAGAATACGGAGAAGGGCAAAGAGGGGCAGACAAGGGCAAAGAGGGGCAGACAAGGGCAAAGAGGGGCAGACAGGAGCAAAGAGGGGCGGACAAGGGCAAAGAGAGGCTGAGAAGTGCGGAGAATACAGGACAAGGGCAAAGAGGTGCGGAAAAGGGCAAAGAGGGGTGGACAAGTCCTGAGAATACGGGACAAGGGCAAACAGGGGCTGACAAGGGCAAAGCGGGGCGGACAAGGGCAAAGAGGGGCGGACAATGGCAAAGAGGGGCGGACAAGGGCAAAGAGGGGCGGAAAAGGGCAAAGAGGGGTGCACAAGGGCAAAGAGGGGCGGACAAGGGCAAAGAGGGGCGGACAAGAGCTGAGAATACTGGACAAGGGCAAAGAGGGACGGACAAGTGCAAAGAGGGGCGGACAAGTGCAAAGAGGGGCGGACAAGGGCTAAGAGGGGCGGACAAGGGCTAAGAGGGGCGGACAAGTGCAGAGAATACGGGATAAGGGCAAAGAGCGGCAGACAAGTGCAAAGAGAAGCGGACAAGATCAGATAATACGGGACAAGGGCAAAGAGGGGCGGACAATGGCAAAGAGGGGCGGAAAAGGGCAAAGAGGGGCGGACAAAGGCATAGAGGGGCGGACAAAGGCATAGAGGGGCGGACAAGGGCAAAGAGGGGCGGACAAGAGCAAAGAGGGACGGACAAGGGCAAAGAGGTGCTGAGAAGTACGGAGAATACTGGACAAGGGCAAAGAGGGGCGGAAAAGGGCAAAGAGGGGCGGACAAGGGCAAAGAGGGGCGGACAAGTGCTGAGAATACGGGACAAGGGCAAAGATGGGCGGACAAGGGCAAAGAGGGGCGGACAATGGCAAAGAGGGGCGGACAAGTGCAAAGAGGGGCGGACTAGTGCTGAGAATACGGGAAAAGGGAAAAAAGGGGCGGCAAGGGCAAAGAGGTGCGGACAAGGGCACAGAGGGGTATAAAAGTGCAAAGAGCGGCGGACAAGGGCAAAGAGGGTCGGACAAGTGTAAAGAGGGGCGGACAAGTGCTGAGAATATGGGAAAAGGACAAAGAGGGGCGGACAAGGTCAAAAAGGGTCGGAAAAGTGCTTAAGAATAGAGGACAAGGGCAAACACGGGCGGACAAGGGCAAAGAGGGGCGGAAAAGGGCAAAAAGGGGCGGACAAGGGCAAAGTGGGGCGGACAAAGGCAAAGTGGGGCGGATAAGGGCAAAGAGGGGCTGAGAAGTGCGGAAAATACGGGACAAGGGCAAAGAGGGGTGGAAAGGGGCAAAGAGGGGTGGACAAGTCCTGAGAATACAGACAAGGGCAAAGAGGGGTGGACAAGGGCAAAGAGGGGCGGACAAGGGCAAAGAGGGGCGGACAAGGGCAAAGAGGTGCGGACAAGGGCAAAGACGGGCGGACAAGGACAAAGACGGGCGGACAAGGGCAAAGAGGGGCGGACAAGAGCTGAGAATACTGGACAAGGGCAAAGAGGGACGGACAAGTGCAAAGAGGGGCGGACAAGTGCAAAGAGGGGCGGACAAGTGCAAAGAGGGGCGGACAAGGGCAAAGAGCGGAGGACAAGTGCAAAGAGAGGGGGAAAAGTGCAGATAATACGGGACAAGGGCAAAGAGGGGTGGACAATGGCAAAGAGGGGCGGAAAAGGGCAAAGAGGGGCAGAAAAGGGCAAAGAGGGGCGGAAAAGGGCAAAGAGGGGCGGAAAAGGGCAAAGAGGGGCGGAGAAGGGCAAAGAGGGTCGGAGAAGCACTGAGAATACGGGACTAGGGCAAAGAGGGGAGGATAAGGGCAAAGAGGGGAGGACAAGGGCAAAGAGAAGCGGACAAGGGCAAAGAGGATCGGACAAGGGCAAAGAGGAGCGGACAATGTCAAAGAGGAGCGGACAATGTCAAAGAGGAGCGGACAAGGCCAAAGAGGGGAGGACAAGTTCTGAGAATACGGGACAAGGGCAAAGAGGGGCGGACAAGAGCAAAGAGGTGCGGACAAGGGCAAAGAGGGGCGGAAAAGGGCAAAGAGGGCCGGACAAGGGCAAAGAGGGGTGGAAAAGTGCATAAAATACGGACAAGGGAAAAGAGGGGCGGACAAGGTCAAAGAGGGGCGGACAAGGGCAAAGAGTGGCGAACAAGGGCAAAGAGGGGCGGACAAGGGCAAAGAGGAGCGGATAAGGGCAAAGAGGGGCGGACAAGTGCTGAGAATACGGGACAAGGGCAAAGAGGGTCGGAAAAGTGCTGAGAATACGGGACAAGGGCCAACTGGTGTGGACAAGAGCAAATAGGGGCGGACAAGGGCAAAGAGGGGCGGACAAGTGCTGAGAATACGGGACAAGGGCAAAGAGGGTCGGAAAAGTGCTGAGAATACGGGACAAGGGCCAACTGGTGTGGACAAGTGCAAATAGGGGCGGACAAGGGCAAAGACGGGCGGACAAGGGCAAATTGGGGCGGACAAGTGCAAAGAGGGGCACACAAGGTCAAAGATTGGCGGACAAGGGCAAACAGGGGCGGACAAGGCCAAAGAGGGGCAGACAAGGGCAAAGAGGGGCTGACAAGGGCAAAGAGGAGCGGACAAGTCCTGAGAATATGGGACAAGGGCAAAGAGGGGCGGACAAGGGCAAAGAGGGGCGGACAAGGGCAACGAGGGGCAGACAAGGGCAAAGTGAGGCGGATAAGGGCAAAGAGGGGCTGAGAAGTGCGGAAAATACGGGACAAAGGCAAAGAGGGGTGGAAAAGGGCAAAGAGGGGTGGACAAGTCCTGAGAATACAGACAAGGGCAAAGAGGGGTGGACAAGGGCAAAGAGGGGCGGACAAGGGCAAAGAGGGGCGGACAAGGGCAAAGAGATGCGGACAAGGGCAAAGACGGGCGGACAAGGACATAGACGGGCGGACAAGGGCAAAGAGGGGCGGACAAGAGCTGAGAATACTGGACAAGGGCAAAGAGGGAAGGACAAGTGCAAAGAGGGGCGGACAAGTGCAAAGAGGGGCGGACAAGGGCAAAGAGCGGAGGACAAGTGCAAAGAGAGGGGGAAAAGTGCAGATAATACGGGACAAGGGCAAAGAGGGGCGGACAATGGCAAAGAGGGGCGGAAAAGGGCAAAGAGGGGCGGAAAAGGGTAAAGAGGGGCGGAAAAGGGCAAAGAGGGGCGGAAAAGGGCAAAGAGGGGCGGAAAAGGGCAAAGAGGGTCGGAGAAGCACTGAGAATACGGGACTAGGGCAAAGAGGGGAGGATAAGGGCAAAGAGGGGAGGACAAGGGCAAAGAGAAGCGGACAAGGGCAAAGAGGAGCGGACAAGGGCAAAGAGGAGCGGACAAGGGCAAAGAGGAGCGGACAATGTCAAAGAGGATCGGACAATGTCAAAGAGGAGCGGACAAGGCCAAAGAGGGGAGGACAAGTTCTGAGAATACGGGACAAGGGCAAAGAGGGGCGGACAAGAGCAAAGAGGTGCGGACAAGGGCAAAGAGGGGCGGAAAAGGGCAAAGAGGGCCGGACAAGGGCAAAGAGGGGTGGAAAAGTGCATAAAATACGGACAAGGGAAAAGAGGGGCGGACAAGGTCAAAGAGGGGCGGACAAGGGCAAAGAGTGGCGAACAAGGGCAAAGAGGGGCGGACAAGGGCAAAGAGGAGCGGATAAGGGCAAAGAGGGGCGGACAAGTGCTGAGAATACGGGAAAAGGGCAAAGAGGGTCGGAAAAGTACTGAGAATACGGGACAAGGGCCAACTGGTGTGGACAAGTGCAAATAGGGGCGGACAAGGGCAAAGAGGGGCGGACAAGTGCTGAGAATACGGGACAAGGGCAAAGAGGGTCGGAAAAGTGCTGAGAATACGGGACAAGGGCCAACTGGTGTGGACAAGTGCAAATACGGGCGGACAAGGGCAAAGACGGGCGGACAAGGGCAAATTGGGGCGGACAAGTGCAAAGAGGGGCACACAAGGTCAAAGATTGACGGACAAGGGCAAACAGGGGCGGACAAGGCCAAAGAGGGGCAGACAAGGGCAAAGAGGGGCTGACAAGGGCAAAGAGGAGCGGACAAGTCCTGAGAATATGGGACAAGGGCAAAGAGGGGCGGACAAGGGCAAAGAGGGGCAGACAAGGGCAAAGAGGGGCGGACAAGGGCAAAGAGGGGCGGACAAGGGCAAAGAGGGGCGGACAAGGGCAAAGAGGGGCGGACAAGGGCAAAGAGGGGCGGACAAGGGCAAAGAGGGGCGGACAAGGGCAAAGAGGGGCGGACAAGGGCAAAGAGGGGCGGACAAGGGCAAAGAGGGGCGGACAAGAGCAAAGAGGGGCGGACAAGCCCTGAGAATACGGGACAAGGGCAAAGAGGGGTGGACAAGGGCAAAGAGGGGCGGACAAGGGCAAAGAGGGGCGGACAAGGGCAAAGAGTGGCGGACAAGGGCAAAGAGGGGCGGACAAGGGCAAAGAGGGGCGGACAAGGGCAAAGAGGGGCGGACAAGGGCAAAGACGGGCGGACAAATGTAAAGACGGGCGGACAAGGGAAAACAGGGGCGGACAAGGGCAAACAGGGGCGGACAAGGGCAAACAGGGGCGGACAAGGGCAAAGAGGGGCGGACAAGGGCAAAGAGGGGCGGACAAGGGCAAAGAGGGGCGGAAAAGTGCTGAGAATTCGGGACAAGGGCAAAGAGGGGGGGAGAAGTGCAACGAGGGGCGGACAAGTGCAGATAATACGGGACATGGGCAAAGAGGGGCGGACAAGTTCAAAGAGGGACGGAAAATGGCAAACAGGGGCTGACAAGGTTAAAGAGAGGCGGACAAGGGCAAAGAGGCGCGGACAAGGGCAAAGAGGGGCGGTAAAGCGCTGAGAATACGGGACTACGGCAAAGAGGGGAGGACAAGGCCAAAGAGGGGCGGACAAGTGCTGAGAATACGGGACAAGCGCAAAGAGGGGTGGACAAGGGCAAAGAAGGGCGGACAAGAGCAAAGAGGGGCGGACAAGTGCAAAGAGGGCGGACAAGGGCAAAGATGGGCGGACAAGGGCAAGAGTGGCGGACAAGGGTAAAGAGGGGCGGACAAGGGCAAAGAGGGGCGGACAATTGCTGAGAATACGGGACAAGGGCAAAGAGGGGCGAACAAGGGCAAAGAGGGGGGAACAAGGGCAAAGAGGGGCGAAAAAGTGCGAAGAGGAGCGGACAAGTGCTAAGAATAAGGGTAGAGGGCAAAGGGGACAGACAAGGGCAAAGAGGGGCGGAGAAGGGCAAAGAGCGGCGGAAAAGGGCAAAAAGGGGCGGACAAGGGCAAAGAGGGGCGGACAAGTTCAAAGAGGGGCGGACAAGTGCAAAGAGGGGCGGACATGTGCGGAGAATAAGGGAAAAGAGCAAAGAGGGGCGGACAAGGGCAAAGAGGGGCGGAAAAAGGTAAAGAGGGGCGGAGAAGCGCTGAGAATACGAGACTATGGCAAAGAGGGTAGGACAAGGCCAAAGAGGGGCAGACAAGTGCTGAGAATACGGGACAAGGGCAAAGAGGGGCGGACAAGGGCAAAGATGGGCGGACAAGGGCAAAGAGGGCGGACAAGGTCAAAGAGGGGCGGACAAGGGCAAAGAGCGGCGGACAAGGGCAAAGAGGGAAGGACAAGGACAAACAGGGGCGGACAAATGCAAAGAGGGGCGGACAAGTGCAAAGATGGGCGGACAATGGCAAAGAGTGGCGGACAAGGGTAAAGAGGGGCGGACAAGGGCAAAGAGGGGCGATCAAGTTGGAAGAGGAGCGGACAAGTGCTGAGAATAAGGGAAGAGGGCAAAGAGGGGCAGAAAAGGGCAAGGAGGGGCGGAGAAGTTCAAAGAGCGGCGGAAAAGGGCAAAGAGGGGCGGACAAGGGCAAAGAGTGGCGGACATGTGCGGAGAATACGGGACAAGAGCAAAGAGGGGCGGACAAGTTCAAAGAGGGGCGGACAAGGGTAAAGAGGTGCGGACAAGGGCAAAGAGGAGCGGACAAGGGCAAAGAGGGGCGGACAAGGGCAAAGAGGGGCGGACAAGGGCAAAGAGTGGCCGACAAGGGCAAAGAGTGGCCTACAAGGGCAAAGAGGGGCGGAAAAGTGCTGAGAATACAGTACAAGGGCAAAGAGGGGCGGACAAGGACTGAGAATACGGGCCAAGGGCAAAGAGGGGCGGACAAATGCGAAGAGGGGCGGACAATGGCAAAGAGGGGCGGACAAGGGCAAAGAGGGGCAGAGAAGGGCAAAGAGGGGCAGACAAGTGCTGAGAATACAGGACAAATTTAAAGAGGGGCAGACAAGAGCAAAGAGGGTCGGACAAGTGCAAATAGGGGCGGACAAGGGCAAAGAAGGGCAGAAAAGGGCTAAGAGGGGCGGACAAGTGCTAAGAGGGGTGGACAAGGGCAAAGAGGGGAGGACAAGGGCAAAAAGGGGGCGGACAAGGGCAAAGAGGGGCGGACAAGTTCAAAGAGGGGCGCACAAGGGCAAAGAGGGGCAGACAAGTGCTGAGAATACGGGACAAGGGCAAAGAGGGGCGGACAAGGGAAAGAGGAGCGGACAAGGGCAAAGAGAGACGGACAAGGGCAAAGAGGGCCGGACAAGGGCAAAGAGGGGCGGACAAGGGCAAAGAGGGGCGGACAAGGGCAAAGAGGGGCGGACATGTGCTGAGAATACGGGAAAAGTGCAAAGAGGGGCGGACAAGGGCAAAGAGGGTCGGAAAAGTGCTGAGAATACGGGACAAGGTCAAACAGGGGTGGACAAGTGCAAATAGGGGCGTACAAGGGCAAAGAGGGGCCGACAAGGGCAAATAGGGGCGGACAAGGGCTAAGAGGGGCGCACAAGGGCAAATAGGGCGGACAAGGGCAAAGAGGGGCGGACAAGGGCAAAGAGGGGCGGACAAGGGCAAAGAGGGGCGGACAAGGGCAAAGAGGGGCTGAGAAGTGCGGAGAATACGGGACAAGGGCAAAGAGGGGCGGTAAAATTCAAAGAGGGTCGTACAAGTCCAGAGAATACTGGGCAAGTGCAAAGAGGGGCGGACAAGTGCAAAGAGGGGCGGACAAGTGCTGAGAATACAGGACAAGGGCAAAGAGGGGCGGACAATGACTGAGAATACGGGACAAGGGCAAAGAGGGGAGGACAAGGCCAAAGAGGGGCGGACAAGTGCAAAGAGGGGCAGACAAGGGCAAAGAGGGGCGGACAAGTGCAAAGAGGGGCAGACAAGGGCAAAGAGGGGCAGACAATGGCAAAGAGGGGCAGACATGTGCAGATAATACGGGACAAGGGCAAAAAGGGGCAGACAAGGGCAAAGAGGGGCGGACAAGGGAAAAGAGGGTCGGACAAGGGCAAAGTCGGGAGGACAAGGGCAAAGTCGGGAGGACAAGGGCAAAGAGGGGCGGACAAGTTCAAAGAGGGGAAGACAAGGGCAAAGAGGGGCGGAGAAGGGAAAAGAGGGGCAGAAAAGTTCTGAAAATACGGGACAAGGGCAAAGAGGGGCGGACAAGTGCTGAGAATACAGGACAAGAGCAAACAGGGGCGGACAAGGGCAAAGAGGGGCGGACAAGGGCAAAGAGGGGCGGACAAGGGAAAAGAGGGGCGGACAAGGGTAAAGAGGTGCGGACAAGTCAAAGAGTGGCGGACAAAGGCAAAGAGGGGCGGACAAGGACAAAGAGGGGCGGACAAGAGCAAAGAGGGGTAGACGAGGGCAAAGAGGGGCAAACAAGTGCTGAGAAAACGGGACAAATATAAAGAGAGGCCCACAAGGGCAAAGAGGGGCGGACAAGGGCAAAGAGGGGCGGACATGTGCAAAGAGGGGCGGACAAGGGATGAGAATACAGGACAAGGGCAAAGAGGGGTGGACAAAGACTGAGAATACGGGACAAGGGCATAGAGTCGTGAACAAGGCCACAGAGGTGCAGACAAGTGCTGAGAATATGGGCCAAGGGCAAAGAGGGGCGGACAAGGGCAAAGAGGGGCGGACAAGGGCAAAGAGGGGCGGACAATGGCAAAGAGGGGCGGACAAGGGCAAGGAGGGGCGGACAAGGGCAAGGAGGGGAGGACAAGGTCAAAAAGGGGGGGACAAGTGCTGAGAATACGGGAAAAGGTCAAAGGGGGGCGGACAAGGGCAAATAGGGGCGCACAAGGTCAAAGAGGGGCGGACAATTGCTGAGAATACGGGAAAAGGGCAAAGAGGGGCGGACAAGGGCAAAGAGGGGCGGACAAGTGCTGAGAATTCGGGACAAGGGCAAAGAGGGGCGGACAAGTGCTGAGAATAAGGGACAAGGGCAAAGAGGGGCAGACAAAGGCAAAGAGGGGTGGACAAGGGCAAAGACGGGCGGAAAAGGGCTGAGAATACAGGACAAGAGCAAAAAGGTGCGGACAAGGGCAAAGAAGGTCGGACAAGTGCATGGAGGGGTGGACAAGGGCAAAGAGGGGCGGACAAGGGCAAAGAGGGGCGGACAATGGCAAAGAGGGGCGGACAAATTCAAAGAGGGGCAGACAAGGGCAAAGAGGGGCGGACAAGGGCAAAGAGGGGCGGACAAGTGCAAAGAGGGGCGGACAAGTGCTGAGAATACGGGACAAGGGCACAGAGGGGCGAACAAGTGCGAAGAGGAGCGGACAAGTGCTGAGAATAAGGGAAGAGGGCAAAGAGGGGCAGACAAGTGCAAAGAGGGGCGGACAAGTGCTGAGAATACGGGACAAGGGCACAGAGGGGCGGACAAGGGCGAAGAGGGGCGGACAAGGGCAAAGAGGGGCGGACAAGACCTGAGAATACAGGACAAGGGCAAAGAGGGGCGGACAATGACTGAGAATACGGGACAAGGGCAAAGAGGGGAGGACAAGGCCAAAGAGGGGCGGACAAGTGCAAAGAGGGGAGGACAAGGGCAAAGAAGGGCGGACAAGTGCAAAGAGGTGCGGACAAGTGCTGAGAATAAGGGCAAAGGGCAAAGAGGGGCGGACAAGGGCAAAGTGGGGCGGACAATGGCAAAGAGGGGCAGACGTGCAGATAATACGGGACAAGAGCAAAAAGGGGCGGACAAGGGCAAAGAGGTGCGGACAAGGGCAAAGAGGGGCGGACAAGGGAAAAGAAGGTCGGAGAAGGGCAAAGTCGGGAGGACAAGGGCAAAGAGGGGGCGGAGAATGGCAAAGAGGGGCGGACAAGTTCAAAGAGGGGAAGACAAGGGCAAAGAGGGGCGGACAAGGGCAAAGAGGGGCAGACAAGTGCTGAGAATACGGGACAAGGGCAAAGAGGGGCGGACAAGTGCTGATAATACGGGACAAGAGCAAAGAGGGGCGGACAAGTGCAAAGAGGGGCGGACAAGGGCAAAGAGGGGCGGACAAGGGCAAAGAGGTGCGGAGAAGTCAAACAGGGGCGGACAAGGGCAAAGAGGGGCGGACAAGGGGAAAGAGGGGCGGACAAGGGCAAAGAGGAGCAAACAAGTGCTGAGAAAACGGGACAAATATAAAGAGAGGCCCACAAGGGCAAAGAGGCGCGGACAAGGGCAAAGAGTGGCGGAAAAGTGCTGAGAATTCGGGACAAGGGCAAAGAGGGGGGGAGAAGTGCAACGAGGGGCGGACAAGTGCAGATAATAGGGGACATGGGCAAAGAGGGGCGGACAAGTTCAAAGAGGGCCGGAAAATGGCAAACAGGGGCTGACAAGGTTAAAGAGAGGCGGACAAGGGCAAGGAGGCGCGGACAAGGGCAAAGAGGGGCGGTAAACCGCTGAGAATACGGGACTACGGCAAAGAGGGGAGGACAAGGCCAAAGAGGGGCGTACAAGTGCTGAGAATACGGGACAAGCGCAAAGAGGTGTGGACAAGGGCAAAGAAGGGCGGACAAGGGCAAAGAGGGGCGGACAAGTGCAAAGAGGGGCGGACAAGGGCAAAGATGGGCGGACAAGGGCAAAGAGTGGCGGACAAGGGTAAATAGGGGCGGACAAGGGCAAAGAGGGGCGGACAATTGCTGAGAATACAGGACAAGGGCAAAGAGGGGCGAACAAGGGCAAAGAGGGGGGAACAAGGGCAAAGAGGGGCGAAAAAGTGCGAAGCGGAGCGGACAAGTGCTAAGAATAAGGGTAGAGGGCAAAGGGGGCAGACAAGGGCAAAGAGGGGCGGAGAAGGGCAAAGAGCGGCGGAAAAGGGCAAAGAGGGGCGGACAAGGGCAAAGAGGGGCGGACAAGTTCAAAGAGGGGCGGACAAGTGCAAAGAGGGGCGGACATGTGCGGAGAAAAGGGAAAAGAGCAAAGAGGGGCGGACAAGGGCAAAGAGGGGCGGACAAAGGTAAAGAGGGGCGGAGAAGCGCTGAGAATACGAGACTATGGCAAAGAGGGTAGGACAAGGCCAAAGAGGGGCGGACAAGTGCTGAGAATACGGGACAAGGGCAAAGAGGGGCGGACAAGGGCAAAGAGGGGCGGACAAGGGCAAAGAGGGCAGACAAGGTCAAAGAGGGGCGGACAAGGGCAAAGAGGGGCGGACAAGGTCAAAGAGGGGCGGACAAGGGCAAAGAGGGGCGGACAAGGGCAAAGAGGGAAGGACAAGGACAAAGAGGGAAGGACAAGGACAAAGAGGGGCGGACAAATGCAAAGAGGGGCGGACAAGTGCAAAGATGGGCAGACAATGGCAAAGAGTGGCGGACAAGGGTAAAGAGGGGCGGACAAGGGCAAAGAGGGGCGATCAAGTTGGAAGAGGAGCGGACAAGTGCTGAGAATAAGGGAAGAGGGCAAAGAGGGGCAGAAAAGGGCAAAGAGGGGCGGAGAAAGTCAAAGAGCGGCGGAAAAGGGCAAAGAGGGGCGGACAAGGGCAAAGAGTGGCGGACATGTGCGGAGAATACGGGACAAGAGCAAAGAGGGGCGGACAAGGTCAAAGAGGGTCGGACAAGGGTAAAGAGGTGCGGACAAGGGCAAAGAGGGTCGGACAAGGGCAAAGAGGGGCGGACAAGGGCAAAGAGGGGCGGACAAGGGCAAAGAGTGGCCGACAAGGGCAAAGAGTGGCCGACAAGTGCAAAGAGGGGCGGAAAAGTGCTGAGAATACAGTACAAGGGCAAAGAGGGGCGGACAAGGACTGAGAATACGGGCCAAGGGCAAAGAGGGGCGGACAAATGCGAAGAGGGGCGGACAATGGCAAAGAGGGTCGGACAAGGGCAAAGAGGGGCAGAGAAGGGCAAAGAGGGGCAGACAAGTGCTGAGAATACAGGAAAAATTTAAAGAGGGGCAGACAAGAGCAAAGAGGGGCGGACAAGAGCAAATAGGGGCGGACAAGGGCAAAGAAGGGCAGAAAAGGGCTAAGAGGTGCGGACAAGTGCTAAGAGGGGTGGACAAGGGCAAAGAGGGGAGGACAAGGGCAAAAAGGGGGCGGACAAGGGCAAAGAGGGGCGGACAAGTTCAAAGAGGGGCGGACAAGGGCAAAGAGGGGCAGACAAGTGCTGAGAATACGGGACAAGGGCAAAGAGGGGCGGACAAGTGCAAAGAGTTGCGGACAAGGGCAAAGAGAGGCAGACAAGTGCTGAGAATATGGGACAAGGGCAAAGAGGGGCGGACAAGGACTGAGAATACAGGACAAGGGCAACGAGGTGCGACCAAAAGTAAAGAGGGGCGGACAAGGGTAAGGAGGGGCGGACAAGGGCAAAGAGGGGCGGACAAGGGCAAAGTGGGGCGGACAAGGGCAAAGTGGGGCGGATAAGGGCAAAGAGGGGCTGAGAAGTGCGGAAAATACGGGACAAGGGCAAAGAGGGGTGGAAAAGGGCAAAGAGGGGTGGACAAGTCCTGAGAATACAGACAAGGGCAAAGAGGGGTGGACAAGGGCAAAGAGGGGCGGACAAGGGCAAAGAGGGGCGGACAAGGGCAAAGAGGTGCGGACAAGGGCAAAGACGGGCGGACAAGTACAAAGACGGGCGGACAAGGACAAAGACGGGCGGACAAGGGCAAAGAGGGGCGGACAAGAGCTGAGAATACTGGACAAGGGCAAAGAGGGACGGACAAGTGCAAAGAGGGGCGGACAAGTGCAAAGAGGGGCGGACAAGGGCAAAGAGCGGAGGACAAGTGCAAAGAGAGGGGGAAAAGTGCAGATAATACGGGACAAGGGCAAAGAGGGGCGGAAAAGGGCAAAGAGGGGCGGAAAAGGGCAAAGAGGGGCAGAAAAGGGCAAAGAGGGGCGGAAAAGGGCAAAGAGGGGCGGAAAAGGGCAAAGAGGGGCGGAAAAGGGCAAAGAGGGGCGGACAAGGGCAAAGAGGGGCAGACAAGTGCAAAGTGAAGCGGACAAGGGCAAAGGGGGGCGAACAAGTCCTGAGAATATGGGACAAGTGCAAAGAGGGGCAGAGAAAGGCAAAGAGGGACGGACAATTGCAAAGAGGTGCGGACAAGGCCAAAGAGGGGCAGACAAGTTCTGAGAATACAGGACAAGGGCAAAGAGGGGCGGACAAGTGCAAGGAGCGTCCGACAAGTGCAGATAATACGGGACAAGGGCAAAGAAGGGCGGACAAGGGCAAAGAGGGGCGGAAAAGGGCAAAGAGGGGCTGACAAGGGCAAAGAGGGGCAGACAAGGGCAAAGAGGGGCGGAGCAGGGCAAAGAGGGTCGGAGAAGCACTGAGAATACGGGACTAGGGCAAAGAGGGGAGGATAAGGGCAAAGAGGGGAGGACAAGGGCAAAGAGAAGCGGACAAGGGCAAAGAGGAGCGGACAAGGGCAAAGACGAGCGGACAATGTCAAAGAGGAGCGGACAAGGGCAAAGAGGGGCGGACAAGGCCAAAGAGGGGAGGACAAGTTCTGAGAATACGGGACAAGGGCAAAGAGGGGCGGACAAGAGCAAAGAGGTGCGGACAAGGGCAAAGAGGGGCGGAAAAGGGCAAAGAGGGCCGGACAAGGGCAAAGAGGGGTGGAAAAGTGCATAAAATACGGACAAGGGAAAAGAGGGGCGGACAAGGTCAAAGAGGGGCGGACAAGGGCAAAGAGTGGCGAACAAGGGCAAAGAGGGGCGGACAAGGGCAAAGAGGAGCGGACAAGGGCAAAGAGGGGCGGACAAGTGCTGAGAATACGGGACAAGGGCAAAGAGGGTCGGAAAAGTGCTGAGAATACGGGACAAGGGCCAACTGGTGTGGACAAGTGCAAATAGGGGCGGACAAGGGCAAAGAGGGGCGGACAAGTGCTGAGAATACGGGACAAGGGCAAAGAGGGTCGGAAAAGTGCTGAGAATACGGGACAAGGGCCAACTGGTGTGGACAAGTGCAAATAGGGGCGGACAAGGGCAAAGACGGGCGGACAAGGGCAAATTGGGGCGGACAAGTGCAAAGAGGGGCACTCAAGGTCAAAGATTGGCGGACAAGGGCAAACAGGGGTGGACAAGGCCAAAGAGGGGCAGACAAGGGCAAAGAGGGGCTGACAAGGGCAAAGAGGGGCTGACAAGTCCTGAGAATATGGGACAATGGCAAAGAGGGGCGGACAAGGGCAAAGAGGGGCGGACAAGGGCAAAGAGGGGCGGACAAGGGCAAAGAGGGGCGGACAAGGGCAAAGAGGGGCGGACAAGGGCAAAGAGGGGCGGACAAGGGCAAAGAGGGGCGGACAAGGGCAAAGAGGTGCGGACAAGGGCAAAGAGGGGCGGACAAGATCAAAGAGGGGCGGACAAGCCCTGAGAATACGGGACAAGGGAAAAGAGGGGTGGACAAGGGCAAAGAGGGGCGGACAAGGGCAAAGAGGGGCGGACAAGGGCAAAGAGGGGCGGACAAGGGCAAAGAGGGGCGGACAAGGGCAAAGAGGGGCGGACAAGGGCAAAGAGGGGCGAACAAGTGCAAAGAGGGGCGGACAAGGGCAAAGACGGGCGGACAAAGGTAAAGACGGGCGGACAAGGGCAAAGAGGGGTGGACAAGGGCAAACAGGGGCGGACAAGGGCAAACAGGGGCGGACAAGGGCAAAGAGGGGCGGACAAGGGCAAAGAGGGGCGGACAAGGGCAAAGAGGGGCGGACAAGGGCAAAGAGGGGCGGACAAGGGCAAAGAGGGGCGGACAAGGGCAAAGAGGGGCGGACAAGCGCTGAGAATACGGGACAAGGGCAAAGAGGGACGGACAAGTGCAAAGAGGGGCGGACAAGTGCAAAGAGGGGCGGACAAGGGCAAAGAGCGGAGGACAAGTGCAAAGAGAGGGGGAAAAGTGCAGATAATACGGGACAAGGGCAAAGAGGGGCGGACAATGGCAAAGAGGGGCGGAAAAGTGCAAAGATTGGCGGACAAGGGCAAACAGGGGCGGACAAGGCCAAAGAGGGGCAGACAAGGGCAAAGAGGGGCTGACAAGGGCAAAGAGGAGCGGACAAGTCCTGAGAATATGGGACAAGGGCAAAGAGGGGCGGACAAGGGCAAAGAGGGGCGGACAAGGGCAAAGAGGGGCGGACAAGGGCAAAGAGGGGCGGACAAGGGCAAAGAGGGGCGGACAAGGGCAAAGAGGGGCGGACAAGGGCAAAGAGGGGCGGACAAGGGCAAAGAGGGGCGGACAAGGGCAAAGAGGGGCGGACAAGGGCAAAGAGGGGCGGACAAGGGCAAAGAGGGGCGGACAAGAGCAAAGAGGGGCGGACAAGCCCTGAGAATACGGGACAAGGGCAAAGAGGGGTGGACAAGGGCAAAGAGGGGTGGACAAGGGCAAAGAGGGGCGGACGAGGGCAAAGAGGGGCGGACAAGGGCAAAGAGGGGCGAACAAGGGCAAAGAGGGGCGGACAAGGGCAAAGACGGGCGGACAAAGGTAAAGACGGGCGGACAAGGGCAAAGAGGGTTGGACAAGGGCAAACAGGGGCGGACAAGGGCAAACAGGGGCGGACAAGGGCAAACAGGGGCGGGCAAGGGCAAAGAGGGGCGGACAAGGGCAAAGAGGGGCGGAAAAGTGCTGAGAATTCGGGACAAGGGCAAAGAGGGGGGGAGAAGTGCAACGAGGGGCGGACAAGTGCAGATAATACGGGACATGGGCAAAGAGGGGCGGACAAGTTCAAAGAGGGACGGAAAATGGCAAACAGGGGCTGACAAAGTTAAAGAGAGGCAGACAAGGGTAAAGAGGCGCGGACAAGGGCAAAGAGGGGCGGTAAAGCGCTGAGAATACGGGACTACGGCAAAGAGGGGAGGACAAGGCCAAAGAGGGGCGGACAAGTGCTGAGAATACGGGACAAGCGCAAAGAGGGGTGGACAAGGGCAAAGAAGGGCGGACAAGGGCAAAGAGGGGCGGACAAGTGCAAAGAGGGGCGGACAAGGGCAAAGATGGGCGGACAAGGGCAAAGAGTGGCGGACAAGGGTAAAGAGGGGCGGACAAGGGCAAAGAGGGGCGGACAATTGCTGAGAATACGGGACAAGGGCAAAGAGGGGCGAACAAGGGCAAAGAGGGGGGAACAAGGGCAAAGAGGGGCGAAAAAGTGCGAAGAGGAGCGGACAAGTGCTAAGATTAAGGGTAGAGGGCAAAGGGGGCAGACAAGGGCAAAGAGGGGCGGAGAAGGGCGAAGAGCGGCGGAAAAGGGCAAAGAGGGGCGGACAAGGGCAAAGAGGGGCGGACAAGTTCAAAGAGGGGCGGACAAGTGCAAAGAGGGGCGGACATGTGCGGAGAATAAGGGAAAAGAGCAAAGAGGGGCGGACAAGGGCAAAGAGGGGCGGAAAAATGTAAAGAGGGGCGGAGAAGCGCTGAGAATACGAGACTATGGCAAAGAGGGTAGGACAAGGCCAAAGAGGGGCAGACAAGTGCTGAGAATATGGGACAAGGGCAAAGAGGGGCGGACAAGGGCAAAGATGGGCGGACAAGGGCAAAGAGGGCGGACAAGGTCAAAGAGGGGCGGACAAGGGCAAAGAGGGGCGGACAAGGGCAAAGAGGGAAGGACAAGGACAAAGAGGGGCGGACAAATGCAAAGAGGGGCGGACAAGTGCAAAGATGGGCGGACTATGGCAAAGAGTGGCGGACAAGAGTAAAGAGGGGCGGACAAGGGCAAAGAGGGGCGATCAAGTTGGAAGAGGAGCGGACAAGTGCTGAGAATAAGGGAAGAGGGCAAAGAGGGGCAGAAAAGGGCAAGGAGGGGCGGAGAAGTTCAAAGAGTGGCGGAAAAGGGCAAAGAGGGGCGGACAAGTGCAAAGAGTGGCGGACATGTGCAGAGAATACGGGACAAGAGCAAAGAGGGGCGGACAAGGTCAAAGAGGGGCGGACAAGGGTAAAGAGGAGCGGACAAGGGCAAAGAGGGGCGGACAAGGGCAAAGAGGGGCGGACAAGGGCAAAGAGGGGCGGACAAGGGCAAAGAGTGGCCGACAAGGGCAAAGAGTGGCCTACAAGGGCAAAGAGGGGCGGAAAAGTGCTGAGAATACAGTACAAGGGCAAAGAGGGGCGGACAAGGACTGAGAATACGGGCCAAGGGCAAAGAGGGGCGGACAAATGCGAAGAGGGGCGGACAATGGCAAAGAGGGGCGGACAAGGGCAAAGAGGGGCAGAGAAGGGCAAAGAGGGGCAGACAAGTGCTGAGAATACAGGACAAATTTAAAGAGGGGCAGACAAGAGCAAAGAGGGGCGGACAAGAGCAAATAGGGGCGGACAAGGGCAAAGAAGGGCAGAAAAGTGCTAAAGAGGGGCGGACAAGTGCTAAGAGGGGTGGACAAGGGCAAAGAGGGGAGGACAAGGGCAAAAAGGGGGCGGACAAGGGCAAAGAGGGGTGGACAAGTTCAAAGAGGGGCGCACAAGGGCAAAGAGGGGCAGACAAGTGCTGAGAATACGGGACAAGGGCAAAGAGGGGCGGACAAGGGAAAGAGGAGCGGACAAGGGCAAAGAGAGACGGACAAGGGCAAAGAGGGCCGGACAAGGGCAAAGAGGGGCGTACAAGGGCAAAGAGGGGCGGACAAGGGCAAAGAGGGGCGGACAAGGGCAAAGAGGGGCGGACAAGGGCAAAGAGGGGTGGACATGTGCTGAGAATACGGGAAAAGTGCAAAGAGGGGCGGACAAGGGCAAAGAGGGTCGGAAAAGTGCTGAGAATACGGGACAAGGTCAAACAGGGGTGGACAAGTGCAAATAGGGGCGTAAAAGGGCAAAGAGGGGCGGACAAGGGCAAATAGGGGCGGACAAGGGCTAAGAGGGGCGCACAAGGGCAAATAGGGCGGACAAGGGCAAAGAGCGGCGGACAAGGGCAAAGAGGGGCGGACAAGGGCAAAGAGGGGCGGACAAGGGCAAAGAGGGGCGGACAAGGGCAAAGAGGGGCTGAGAAGTGCCGAGAATACGGGACAAGGGCAAAGAGGGGCGGTAAAATTCAAAGAGGGTCGTACAAGTCCAGAGAATACTGGGCAAGTGCAAAGAGGGGCGGACAAGTGCAAAGAGGGGCGGACAAGGGCAAAGAGGGGCGGACAAGGGCAAAGAAGGGCGGACAAGGGCAAAGAGGTGCGGACAAGTGCTGAGAATAAGGGCAAAAGGCAAAGAGGGGCGGACAAGGGCAAAGAGGGGCAGACAATGGCAAAGAGGGGCAGACATGTGCAGATAATACGGGACAAGGGCAAAAAGGGGCGGACAAGGGCAAAGAGGGGCGGACAAGGGAAAAGAGGGTCGGACAAGGGCAAAGTCGGGAGGACAAGGGCAAAGCCGGGAGGACAAGGGCAAAGAGGGGCGGACAAGTTCAAAGAGGGGAAGACAAGGGCAAAGAGGGGCGGAGAAGGGAAAAGAGGGGCAGAAAAGTTCTGAAAATACGGGACAAGAGCAAAGAGGGGCGGACAAGTGCTGAGAATACAGGACAAGAGCAAACAGGGGCGGACAAGGGCAAAGAGGGGCGGACAAGGGCAAAGAGGGGCGGACAAGGGAAAAGAGGGGCGGACAAGGGAAAAGAGGGGCGGACAAGGGTAAAGAGGTGCGGACAAGTCAAAGAGTGGCGGACAAAGGCAAAGAGGGGCGGACAAGGACAAAGAGGGGCGGACAAGAGCAAAGAGGGGTAGACGAGGGCAAAGAGGGGCAAACAAGTGCTGAGAAAACGGGACAAATATAAAGAGAGGCCCACAAGGGCAAAGAGGGGCGGACAAGGGCAAAGAGGGGCGGACATGTGCAAAGAGGGGCGGACAAGGGATGAGAATACAGGACAAGGGCAAAGAGGGGTGGACAAAGACTGAGAATACGGGACAAGGGCATAGAGTGGTGAACAAGGCCACAGAGGTGCAGACAAGTGCTGAGAATATGGGCCAAGGGCAAAGAGGGGCGGACAAGGGCAAAGAGGGGCGGACAATGGCAAAGAGGGGCGGACAAGGGCAAGGAGGGGCGGACAAGGGCAAGGAGGGGAGGACAAGGTCAAAAAGGGGGGGACAAGTGCTGAGAATACGGGAAAAGGGCAAAGGGGGGCGGACAAGGGCAAATAGGGGCGCACAAGGTCAAAGAGGGGCGGACAATTGCTGAGAATACGGGAAAAGGGCAAAGAGGGGCGGACAAGGGCAAAGAGGGGCGGACAAGTGCTGAGAATTCGGGACAAGGGCAAAGAGGGGCGGACAAGTGCTGAGAATAAGGGACAAGGGCAAAGAGGGGCAGACAAAGGCAAAGAGGGGTGGACAAGGGCAAAGACGGGCGGAAAAGGGCTGAGAATACAGGACAAGAGCAAAAAGGTGCGGACAAGGGCAAAGAAGGGCGGACAAGTGCAAGGAGGGGTGGACAAGGGCAAAGAGGGGCGGACAAGGGCAAAGAGGGGCGGACAAGGGCAAAGAGGAGCGGACAAATTCAAAGAGGGGCAGACAAGGGCAAAGAGGGGCGGACAAGGGCAAAGAGGGGCGGACAAGTGCAAAGAGGGGCGGACAAGTGCTGAGAATACGGGACAAGGGCACAGAGGGGCGAACAAGTGCGAAGAGGAGCGGACAAGTGCTGAGAATAAGGGAAGAGGGCAAAGAGGGGCAGACAAGTGCAAAGAGGGGCGGACAAGTGCTGAGAATAGGGGACAAGGGCACAGAGGGGCGGACAAGGGCAAAGAGGGGCGGACAAGGGCGAAGAGGGGCGGACAAGGGCAAAGAGGGGCGGACAAGACCTGAGAATACAGGACAAGGGCAAAGAGGGGCGGACAATGACTGAGAATACGGGACAAGGGCAAAGAGGGGAGGACAAGGCCAAAGAGGGGCGGACAAGTGCAAAGAGGGGAGGACAAGGGCAAAGAAGGGCGGACAAGTGCAAAGAGGTGCGGACAAGTGCTGAGAATAAGGGCAAAGGGCAAAGAGGAGCGGACAAGGGCAAAGAGGGGCGGACAATGGCAAAGAGGGGCAGACGTGCAGATAATACGGGACAAGAGCAAAAAGGGGCGGACAAGGGCAAAGAGGGGCGGACAAGGGCAAAGAGGGGCGGACAAGGGAAAAGAAGGTCGGACAAGGGCAAAGTCGGGAGGACAAGGGCAAAGAGGGGGCGGAGAATGGCAAAGAGGGGCGGACAAGTTCAAAGAGGGGAAGACAAGGGCAAAGAGGGGCGGACAAGGGCAAAGAGGGGCAGACAAGTGCTGAGAATACGGGACAAGGGCAAAGAGGGGCGGACAAGTGCTGATAATACGGGACAAGAGCAAAGAGGGGCGGACAAGTGCAAAGAGGGGCGGACAAGGGCAAAGAGGGGAGGACAAGGGCAAAGAGGTGCGGACAAGTCAAACAGGGGCGGACAAGGGCAAAGAGGGGCGGACAAGGGCAAAGAGGGGCGGACAAGGGCAAAGAGTGGCGGAAAAGTGCTGAGAATTCGGGACAAGGGCAAAGAGGGGGGGAGAAGTGCAACGAGGGGCGGAGAAGTGCAGATAATACGGGACATGGGCAAAGAGGGGCGGACAAGTTCAAAGAGGGCCGGAAAATGGCAAACAGGGGCTGACAAGGTTAAAGAGAGGCGGACAAGGGCAAAGAGGCGCGGACAAGGGCAAAGAGGGGCGGTAAAGCGCTGAGAATACGGGACTATGGCAAAGAGGGGAGGACAAGGCCAAAGAGGGGCGTACAAGTGCTGAGAATACGGGACAAGTGCAAAGAGGGGTGGACAAGGGCAAAGAAGGGCGGACAAGGGCAAAGAGGGGCGGACAAGTGCAAAGAGGGGCGGACAAGGGCAAAGATGGGCGGACAAGGGCAAAGATGGGCGGACAAGGGCAAAGATGGGCGGACAAGGGCAAAGAGGGGCGGACAATTGCTGAGAATACGGGACAAGGGCAAAGAGGGGCGAACAAGGGCAAAGAGGGGCGAAAAAGTGCGAAGCGGAGCGGACAAGTGCTAAGAATAAGGGTAGAGGGCAAAGGGGGCAGACAAGGGCAAAGAGGGGCGGAGAAGGGCAAAGAGCGGCGGAAAAGGGCAAAGAGGGGCGGACAAGTTCAAAGAGGGGCGGACAAGTGCAAAGAGGGGCGGACATGTGCGGAGAAAAGGGAAAAGAGCAAAGAGGGGCGGACAAGGGCAAAGAGGGGCGGACAAAGGTAAAGAGGGGCGGAGAAGCGCTGAGAATACGAGACTATGGCAAAGAGGGTAGGACAAGGCCAAAGAGGGGCGGACAAGTGCTGAGAATACGGGACAAGGGTAAAGAGGGGCGGACAAGGGCAAAGAGGGGCGGACAAGGGCAAAGAGGGCGGACAAGGTCAAAGAGGGGCGGACAAGGGCAAAGAGGGGCGGACAAGGGCAAAGAGGGAAGGACAAGGACAAAGAGGGAAGGACAAGGACAAAGAGGGGCGGACAAATGCAAAGAGGGGCAGACAAGTGCAAAGATGGGCAGACAATGGCAAAGAGTGGCGGACAAGGGTAAAGAGGGGCGGACAAGGGCAAAGAGGGGCGATCAAGTTGGAAGAGGAGCGGACAAGTGCTGAGAATAAGGGAAGAGGGCAAAGAGGGGCAGAAAAGGGCAAAGAGGGGCGGAGAAAGTCAAAGAGCGGCGGAAAAGGGCAAAGAGGGGCGGACAAGGGCAAAGAGTGGCGGACATGTGCGGAGAATACGGGACAAGAGCAAAGAGGGGCGGACAAGGTCAAAGAGGGTCGGACAAGGGTAAAGAGGTGCGGACAAGGGCAAAGAGGGGCGGACAAGGGCAAAGAGTGGCCGACAAGGGCAAAGAGTGGCCGACAAGGGCAAAGAGGGGCGGAAAAGTGCTGAGAATACAGTACAAGGGCAAAGAGGGGCGGACAAGGACTGAGAATACGGGCCAAGGGCAAAGAGGGGCGGACAAATGCGAAGAGGGGCGGACAATGGCAAAGAGGGGCGGACAAGGGCAAAGAGGGGCAGAGAAGGGCAAAGAGGGGCAGACAAGTGCTGAGAATACAGGAAAAATTTAAAGAGGGTCAGACAAGAGCAAAGAGGGGCGGACAAGAGCAAATAGGGGCGGACAAGGGCAAAGAAGGGCAGAAAAGGGCTAAGAGGTTCGGACAAGTGCTAAGAGGGGTGGACAAGGGCAAAGAGGGGAGGACAAGGGCAAAAAGGGGGCGGACAAGGGCAAAGAGGGGCGGACAAGTTCAAAGAGGGGCGGACAAGGGCAAAGAGGGGCAGACAAGTGCTGAGAATACGGGACAAGGGCAAAGAGGGGCGGACAAGGGCAAAGAGGGGCGGACAAGGGCAAAGAGGGGCGGACAAGGGCAAAGAGGGGCGGACAAGGGCAAAGAGTTGCGGACAAGGGCAAAGAGAGGCAGACAAGTGCTGAGAATATGGGACAAGGGCAAAGAGGGGCGGACAAGGACTGAGAATACAGGACAAGGGCAACGAGGTGCGAACAAAAGTAAAGAGGGGCGGACAAGGGTAAGGAGGGGCGGACAAGGGCAAAGAGGGGCGGACAAGGGCAAAGAGGGGCGGACAAGGGCAAAGAGGTGCTGAGAAGTACGGAGAATACTGGACAAGGGCAAAGAGGGGCGGAAAAGGGCAAAGAGGGGCGGACAAGGGCAAAGAGGGGCGGACAAGTGCTGAGAATACGGGACAAGGGCAAAGATGGGCGGACAAGGGCAAAGAGGGGCGGACAATGGCAAAGAGGGGCGGACAAGTGCAAAGAGGGGCGGACAAGTGCTGAGAATACGGGAAAAGGGAAAAAAGGGGCGGCAAGGGCAAAGAGGTGCGGACAAGGGCACAGAGGGGTATAAAAGTGCAAAGAGCGGCGGACAAGGGCAAAGAGGGTCGGACAAGTGTAAAGAGGGGCGGACAAGTGCTGAGAATATGGGAAAAGGACAAAGAGGGGCGGACAAGGTCAAAAAGGGTCGGAAAAGTGCTTAAGAATAGAGGACAAGGGCAAACAGGGGCGGACAAGGGCAAAGAGGGGCGGAAAAGTGCAAAAAGGGGCGGAAAAGGGCAAAGTGGGGCGGACAAGGGCAAAGTGGGGCGGATAAGGGCAAAGAGGGGCTGAGAAGTGCGGAAAATACGGGACAAGGGCAAAGAGGGGTGGAAAAGGGCAAAGAGGGGTGGACAAGTCCTGAGAATACAGACAAGGGCAAAGAGGGGTGGACAAGGGCAAAGAGGGGCGGACAAGGGCAAAGAGGGGCGGACAAGGGCAAAGAGGGGCGGACAAGGGCAAAGAGGGGCGGACAAGGGCAAAGAGGTGCGGACAAGGGCAAAGACGGGCGGACAAGGACCAAGATGGGCGGACAAGGACAAAGACGGGCGGACAAGGACAAAGACGGGCGGACAAGAGCTGAGAATACTTGACAAGGGCAAAGAGGGACGGACAAGTGCAAAGAGGGGCGGACAAGTGCAAAGAGGGGCGGACAAGGGCAAAGAGGGGAGGACAAGTGCAAAGAGAGGGGGAAAAGTGCAGATAATACGGGACAAGGGCAAAGAGGGGCGGACAATGGCAAAGAGGGGCGGAAAAGTGCAAAGATTGGCGGACAAGGGCAAACAGGGGCGGACAAGGCCAAAGAGGGGCAGACAAGGGCAAAGAGGGGCTGACAAGGGCAAAGAGGAGCGGACAAGTCCTGAGAATATGGGACAAGGGCAAAGAGGGGCGGACAAGGGCAAAGAGGGGCGGACAAGGGCAAAGAGGGGCGGACAAGGGCAAAGAGGGGCGGACAAGGGCTAAGAGGGGCGGACAAGGGCAAAGAGGGGCGGACAAGGGCAAAGAGGGGCGGACAAGGGCAAAGAGGGGCGGACAAGGGCAAAGAGGGGCGGACAAGGGCAAAGAGGGGCGGACAAGGGCAAAGAGGGGCGGACAAGGGCAAAGAGGGGCGGACAAGGGCAAAGAGGGGCGGACAAGGGCAAAGAGGGGCGAACAAGGGCAAAGAGGGGCGGACAAGAGCAAAGAGGGGCGGACAAGCCCTGAGAATACGGGACAAGGGCAAAGAGGGGTGGACAAGGGCAAAGAGGGGTGGACAAGGGCAAAGAGGGGCGGACGAGGGCAAAGAGGGGCGGACAAGGGCAAAGAGGGGCAAACAAGTGCAAAGAGGGGCGGACAAGGGCAAAGACGGGCGGACAAAGGTAAAGACGGGCGGACAAGGGCAAAGAGGGGTGGACAAGGGCAAACAGGGGCGGACAAGGGCAAACAGGGGCGGACAAGGGCAAACAGGGGCGGGCAAGGGCAAAGAGGGGCGGACAAGGGCAAAGAGGGGCGGAAAAGTGCTGAGAATTCGGGACAAGGGCAAAGAGGGGGGGAGAAGTGCAACGAGGGGCGGACAAGTGCAGATAATACGGGACATGGGCAAAGAGGGGCGGACAAGTTCAAAGAGGGACGGAAAATGGCAAACAGGGGCTGACAAGGTTAAAGAGAGGCAGACAAGGGTAAAGAGGCGCGGACAAGGGCAAAGAGGGGCGGTAAAGCGCTGAGAATACGGGACTACGGCAAAGAGGGGAGGACAAGGCCAAAGAGGGGCGGACAAGTGCTGAGAATACGGGACAAGCGCAAAGAGGGGTGGACAAGGGCAAAGAAGGGCGGACAAGGGCAAAGAGGGGCGGACAAGTGCAAAGAGGGGCGGACAAGGGCAAAGATGGGCGGACAAGGGCAAAGAGTGGCGGACAAGGGTAAAGAGGGGCGGACAAGGGCAAAGAGGGGCGGACAATTGCTGAGAATACGGGACAAGGGCAAAGAGGGGCGAACAAGGGCAAAGAGGGGGGAACAAGGGCAAAGAGGGGCGAAAAAGTGCGAAGAGGAGCGGACAAGTGCTAAGATTAAGGGTAGAGGGCAAAGGGGGCAGACAAGGGCAAAGAGGGGCGGAGAAGGGCAAAGAGCGGCGGAAAAGGGCAAAGAGGGGCGGACAAGGGCAAAGAGGGGCGGACAAGTTCAAAGAGGGGCGGACAAGTGCAAAGAGGGGCGGACATGTGCGGAGAATAAGGGAAAAGAGCAAAGAGGGGCGGACAAGGGCAAAGAGGGGAGGAAAAATGTAAAGAGGGGCGGAGAAGCGCTGAGAATACGAGACTATGGCAAAGAGGGTAGGACAAGGCCAAAGAGGGGCAGACAAGTGCTGAGAATACGGGACAAGGGCAAAGAGGGGCGGACAAGGGCAAAGATGGGCGGACAAGGGCAAAGAGGGCGGACAAGGTCAAAGAGGGGCGGACAAGGGCAAAGAGGGGCGGACAAGGGCAAAGAGGGAAGGACAAGGACAAAGAGGGGCGGACAAATGCAAAGAGGGGCGGACAAGTGCAAAGATGGGCGGACAATGGCAAAGAGTGGCGGACAAGATTAAAGAGGGGCGGACAAGGGCAAAGAGGGGCGATCAAGTTGGAAGAGGAGCGGACAAGTGCTGAGAATAAGGGAAGAGGGCAAAGAGGGGCAGAAAAGGGCAAGGAGGGGCGGAGAAGTTCAAAGAGTGGCGGAAAAGGGCAAAGAGGGGCGGACAAGTGCAAAGAGTGGCGGACATGTGCAGAGAATACGGGACAAGAGCAAAGAGGGGCGGACAAGGTCAAAGAGGGGCGGACAAGGGTAAAGAGGAGCGGACAAGGGCAAAGAGGGGCGGACAAGGGCAAAGAGGGGCGGACAAGGGCAAAGAGGGGCGGACAAGGGCAAAGAGTGGCCGACAAGGGCAAAGAGTGGCCTACAAGGGCAAAGAGGGGCGGAAAAGTGCTGAGAATACAGTACAAGGGCAAAGAGGGGCGGACAAGGACTGAGAATACGGGCCAAGGGCAAAGAGGGGCGGACAAATGCGAAGAGGGGCGGACAATGGCAAAGAGGGGCGGACAAGGGCAAAGAGGGGCGGACAAGGGCAAAGAGGGGCAGAGAAGGGCAAAGAGGGGCAGACAAGTGCTGAGAATACAGGACAAATTTAAAGAGGGGCAGACAAGAGCAAAGAGGGGCGGACAAGAGCAAATAGGGGCGGACAAGGGCAAAGAAGGGCAGAAAAGGGCTAAAGAGGGGCGGACAAGTGCTAAGAGGGGTGGACAAGGGCAAAGAGGGGAGGACAAGGGCAAAAAGGGGGCGGACAAGGGCAAAGAGGGGCGGACAAGTTCAAAGAGGGGCGCACAAGGGCAAAGAGGGGCAGACAAGTGCTGAGAATACGGGACAAGGGCAAAGAGGGGCGGACAAGGGAAAGAGGAGCGGACAAGGGCAAAGAGAGACGGACAAGGGCAAAGAGGGCCGGACAAGGGCAAAGAGGGGCGGACAAGGGCAAAGAGGGGCGGACAAGGGCAAAGAGGGGCGGACAAGGGCAAAGAGGGGCGGACAAGGGCAAAGAGGGGCGGACATGTGCTGAGAATACGGGAAAAGTGCAAAGAGGGGCGGACAAGGGCAAAGAGGGTCGGAAAAGTGCTGAGAATACGGGACAAGGTCAAACAGGGGTGGACAAGTGCAAATAGGGGCGTAAAAGGGCAAAGAGGGGCGGACAAGGGCAAATAGGGGCGGACAAGGGCTAAGAGGGGCGCACAAGGGCAAATAGGGCGGACAAGGGCAAAGAGCGGCGGACAAGGGCAAAGAGGGGCGGACAAGGGCAAAGAGGGGCGGACAAGGGCAAAGAGGGGCGGACAAGGGCAAAGAGGGGCTGAGAAGTGCCGAGAATACGGGACATGGGCAAAGAGGGGCGGTAAAATTCAAAGAGGGTCGTACAAGTCCAGAGAATACTGGGCAAGTGCAAAGAGGGGCGGACAAGTGCAAAGAGGGGCGGACAAGTGCTGAGAATACAGGACAAGGGCAAAGAGGGGCGGACAATGACTGAGAACACGGGACAAGGGCAAAGAGGGGAGGACAAGGCCAAAGAGGGGCGGACAAGTGCAAAGAGGGGCGGACAAGGGCAAAGAGGGGCGGACAAGGGCAAAGAAGGGCGGACAAGGGCAAAGAGGTGCGGACAAGTGCTGAGAATAAGGGCAAAAGGCAAAGAGGGGCGGACAAGGGCAAAGAGGGGCAGACAATGGCAAAGAGGGGCAGACATGTGCAGATAATACGGGACAAGGGCAAAAAGGGGCGGACAAGGGCAAAGAGGGGCGGACAAGGGAAAAGAGGGTCGGACAAGGGCAAAGTCGGGAGGACAAGGGCAAAGCCGGGAGGACAAGGGCAAAGAGGGGCGGACAAGTTCAAAGAGGGGAAGACAAGGGCAAAGAGGGGCGGAGAAGGGAAAAGAGGGGCAGAAAAGTTCTGAAAATACGGGACAAGAGCAAAGAGGGGCGGACAAGTGCTGAGAATACAGGACAAGAGCAAACAGGGGCGGACAAGGGCAAAGAGGGGCGGACAAGGGCAAAGAGGGGCGGACAAGGGAAAAGAGGGGCGGACAAGGGTAAAGAGGTGCGGACAAGTCAAAGAGTGGCGGACAAAGGCAAAGAGGGGCGGACAAGGACAAAGAGGGGCGGACAAGAGCAAAGAGGGGTAGACGAGGGCAAAGAGGGGCAAACAAGTGCTGAGAAAACGGGACAAATATAAAGAGAGGCCCACAAGGGCAAAGAGGGGCGGACAAGGGCAAAGAGGGGCGGACATGTGCAAAGAGGGGCGGACAAGGGATGAGAATACAGGACAAGGGCAAAGAGGGGTGGACAAAGACTGAGAATACGGGACAAGGGCATAGAGTGGTGAACAAGGCCACAGAGGTGCAGACAAGTGCTGAGAATATGGGCCAAGGGCAAAGAGGGGCGGACAAGGGCAAAGAGGGGCGGACAATGGCAAAGAGGGGCGGACAAGGGCAAGGAGGGGCGGACAAGGGCAAGGAGGGGAGGACAAGGTCAAAAAGGGGGGGACAAGTGCTGAGAATACGGGAAAAGGGCAAAGGGGGGCGGACAAGGGCAAATAGGGGCGCACAAGGTCAAAGAGGGGCGGACAATTGCTGAGAATACGGGAAAAGGGCAAAGAGGGGCGGACAAGGGCAAAGAGGGGCGGACAAGTGCTGAGAATTCGGGACAAGGGCAAAGAGGGGCGGACAAGTGCTGAGAATAAGGGACAAGGGCAAAGAGGGGCAGACAAAGGCAAAGAGGGGTGGACAAGGGCAAAGACGGGCGGAAAAGGGCTGAGAATACAGGACAAGAGCAAAAAGGTGCGGACAAGGGCAAAGAAGGGCGGACAAGTGCAAGGAGGGGTGGACAAGGGCAAAGAGGGGCGGACAAGGGCAAAGAGGGGCGGACAAGGGCAAAGAGGAGCGGACAAATTCAAAGAGGGGCAGACAAGGGCAAAGAGGGGCGGACAAGGGCAAAGAGGGGCGGACAAGTGCAAAGAGGGGCGGACAAGTGCTGAGAATACGGGACAAGGGCACAGAGGGGCGAACAAGTGCGAAGAGGAGCGGACAAGTGCTGAGAATAAGGGAAGAGGGCAAAGAGGGGCAGACAAGTGCAAAGAGGGGCGGACAAGTGCTGAGAATACGGGACAAGGGCACAGAGGGGCGGACAAGGGCAAAGAGGGGCGGACAAGGGCGAAGAGGGGCGGACAAGGGCAAAGAGGGGCGGACAAGACCTGAGAATACAGGACAAGGGCAAAGAGGGGCGGACAAATACTGAGAATACGGGACAAGGGCAAAGAGGGGAGGACAAGGCCAAAGAGGGGCGGACAAGTGCAAAGAGGGGAGGACAAGGGTAAAGAAGGGCGGACAAGTGCAAAGAGGTGCGGACAAGTGCTGAGAATAAGGGCAAAGGGCAAAGAGGGGCGGACAAGGGCAAAGAGGGGCGGACAATGGCAAAGAGGGGCAGACGTGCAGATAATACGGGACAAGAGCAAAAAGGGGCGGACAAGGGCAAAGAGGGGCGGACAAGGGCAAAGAGGGGCGGACAAGGGAAAAGGAGGTCGGACAAGGGCAAAGTCGGGAGGACAAGGGCAAAGAGGGGGCGGACAATGGCAAAGAGGGGCGGACAAGTTCAAAGAGGGGAAGACAAGGGCAAAGAGGGGCGGACAAGGGCAAAGAGGGGCAGACAAGTGCTGAGAATACGGGACAAGGGCAAAGAGGGGCGGACAAGTGCTGATAATACGGGACAAGAGCAAAGAGGGGCGGACAAGTGCAAAGAGGGGCGGACAAGGGCAAAGAGGGGCGGACAAGGGCAAAGAGGTGCGGACAAGTCAAACAGGGGCGGACAAGGGCAAAGAGGGGCGGACAAGGGCAAAGAGGGGCGGACAAGGGCAAAGAGGAGCAAACAAGTGCTGAGAAAACGGGACAAATATAAAGAGAGGCCCACAAGGGCAAAGAGGGGCGGACAAGGGCAAAGAGTGGCGGAAAAGTGCTGAGAATTCGGGACAAGGGCAAAGAGGGGGGGAGAAGTGCAACGAGGGGCGGACAAGTGCAGATAATACGGGACATGGGCAAAGAGGGGCGGACAAGTTCAAAGAGGGCCGGAAAATGGCAAACAGGGGCTGACAAGGTTAAAGAGAGGCGGACAAGGGCAAAGAGGCGCGGACAAGGGCAAAGAGGGGCGGTAAAGCGCTGAGAATACGGGACTATGGCAAAGAGGGGAGGACAAGGCCAAAGAGGGGCGTACAAGTGCTGAGAATACGGGACAAGTGCAAAGAGGGGTGGACAAGGGCAAAGAAGGGCGGACAAGGGCAAAGAGGGGCGGACAAGTGCAAAGAGGGGCGGACAAGGGCAAAGATGGGCGGACAAGGGCAAAGATGGGCGGACAAGGGCAAAGAAGGGCGAACAAGGGCAAAGAGGGGCGGACAATTGCTGAGAATACGGGACAAGGGCAAAGAGGGGCGAACAAGGGCAAAGAGGGGCGAACAAGGGCAAAGAGGGGCGAAAAAGTGCGAAGCGGAGCGGACAAGTGCTAAGAATAAGGGTAGAGGGCAAAGGGGGCAGACAAGGGCAAAGAGGGGCGGAGAAGGGCAAAGAGCGGCGGAAAAAGGCAAAGAGGGGCGGACAAGTTCAAAGAGGGGCGGACAAGTGCAAAGAGGGGCGGACATGTGCGGAGAAAAGGGAAAAGAGCAAAGAGGGGCGGACAAGGGCAAAGAGGGGCGGACAAAGGTAAAGAGGGGCGGAGAAGCGCTGAGAATACGAGACTATGGCAAAGAGGGTAGGACAAGGCCAAAGAGGGGCGGACAAGTGCTGAGAATACGGGACAAGGGTAAAGAGGGGCGGACAAGGGCAAAGAGGGGCGGACAAGGGCAAAGAGGGCGGACAAGGTCAAAGAGGGGCGGACAAGGGCAAAGAGGGGCGGACAAGGGCAAAGAGGGAAGGACAAGGACAAAGAGGGAAGGACAAGGACAAAGAGGGGCGGACAAATGCAAAGAGGGGCAGACAAGTGCAAAGATGGGCAGACAATGGCAAAGAGTGGCGGACAAGGGTAAAGAGGGGCGGACAAGGGCAAAGAGGGTTGATCAAGTTGGAAGAGGAGCGGACAAGTGCTGAGAATAAGGGAAGAGGGCAAAGAGGGGCAGAAAAGGGCAAAGAGGGGCGGAGAAAGTCAAAGAGCGGCGGAAAAGGGCAAAGAGGGGCGGACAAGGGCAAAGAGTGGCGGACATGTGCGGAGAATACGGGACAAGAGCAAAGAGGGGCGGACAAGGTCAAAGAGGGTCGGACAAGGGTAAAGAGGTGCGGACAAGGGCAAAGAGGGTCGGACAAGGGCAAAGAGGGGCGGACAAGGGCAAAGAGTGGCCGACAAGGGCAAAGAGTGGCCGACAAGGGCAAAGAGGGGCGGAAAAGTGCTGAGAATACAGTACAAGGGCAAAGAGGGGCGGACAAGGACTGAGAATACGGGCCAAGGGCAAAGAGGGGCGGACAAATGCGAAGAGGGGCGGACAATGGCAAAGAGGGGCGGACAAGGGCAAAGAGGGGCAGAGAAGTGCAAAGAGGGGCAGACAAGTGCTGAGAATACAGGAAAAATTTAAAGAGGGGCAGACAAGAGCAAAGAGGGGCGGACAAGAGCAAATAGGGGCGGACAAGGGCAAAGAAGGGCAGAAAAGGGCTAAGAGGTGCGGACAAGTGCTAAGAGGGGTGGACAAGGGCAAAGAGGGGAGGACAAGGGCAAAAAGGGGGCGGACAAGGGCAAAGAGGGGCGGACAAGTTCAAAGAGGGGCGGACAAGGGCAAAGAGGGGCAGACAAGTGCTGAGAATACGGGACAAGGGCAAAGAGGGGCGGACAAGGGCAAAGAGGGGCGGACAAGGGCAAAGAATTGCGGACAAGGGCAAAGAGAGGCAGACAAGTGCTGAGAATATGGGACAAGGGCAAAGAGGGGCAGACAAGGACTGAGAATACAGGACAAGGGCAACGAGGTGCGAACAAAAGTAAAGAGGGGCGGACAAGGGTAAGGAGGGGCGGACAAGGGCAAAGAGGGGCGGACAAGGGCAAAGAGGGGCGGACAAGGCCTGAGAATACAGGACAAGGGCAAAGAGGGGCGGACAATGACTGAGAATATGGGACAAGGGCAAAGAGTGGAGGACAAGGGCAAAGAGGGGCGGACAAGTGCAAAGAGGGGCGGACAAGGGCAAAGAGGGGCGGACAAGGGCAAAGAAGGGCGGACAAGGGCAAAGAGGTGCGGACAAGTGCTGAGAATAAGGGCAAAAGGCAAAGAGGGGCGGACAAGGGCAAAGAGGGGCAGACAATGGCAAAGAGGGGCAGACATGTGCAGATAATACGGGACAAGGGCAAAAAGGGGCGGACAAGGGCAAAGAGGGGCGGACAAGGGAAAAGAGGGTCGGACAAGGGCAAAGTCGGGAGGACAAGGGCAAAGTCGGGAGGACAAGGGCAAAGAGGGGCGGACAAGTTCAAAGAGGGGAAGACAAGGGCAAAGAGGGGCGGAGAAGGGAAAAGAGGGGCAGACAAGTTCTGAGAATACGGGACAAGAGCAAAGAGGGGCGGACAAGTGCTGAGAATACAGGACAAGAGCAAAGAGGGGCGGACAAGGGCAAAGAGGGGCGGACAAGTGCAAAGAGGGGCGGACAAGGGAAAAGAGGGGCGGACAAGGGTAAAGAGGTGCGGACAAGTCAAAGAGTGGCGGACAAAGGCAAAGAGGGGCGGACAAAGGCAAAGAGGGGCGGACAAGGCCAAAGAGGGGTAGACGAGTGCAAAGAGGGGCAAACAAGTGCTGAGAAAACGGGACAAATATAAAGAGAGGCCCACAAGGGCAAAGAGGGGCGGACAAGGGCAAAGAGGGGCGGACATGTGCAAAGAGGGGCGGACAAGGGATGAGAATACAGGACAAGGGCAAAGAGGGGCGGACAAAGACTGAGAATACGGGACAAGGGCATAGAGTGGTGAACAAGGCCACAGAGGTGCACACAAGTGCTGAGAATATGGGCCAAGGGCAAAGAGGGGCGGACAAGGGCAAAGAGGGGCGGACAATGGCAAAGAGGGGCGGACAAGGGCAAGGAGGGGCGGACAAGGGCAAGGAGGGGAGGACAAGGTCAAAAAGGGGGGGACAAGTGCTGAGAATACGGGAAAAGGGCAAAGGGGGGCGGACAAGGGCAAATAGGGGCGCACAAGGTCAAAGAGGGGCAGACAATTGCTGAGAATACGGGAAAAGGGCAAAGAGGGGCGGACAAGGGCAAAGAGGGGCGGACAAGTGCTGAGAATTCGGGACAAGGGCAAAGAGGGGCGGACAAGTGCTGAGAATAAGGGACAAGGGCAAAGAGGGGCAGACAAAGGCAAAGAGGGGTGGACAAGGGCAAAGACGGGCGTAAAAAGGGCTGAGAATACAGGACAAGAGCAAAAAGGTGCGGACAAGGGCAAAGAAGGGCGGACAAGTGCAAGGAGGGGTGGACAAGGGCAAAGAGGGGCGGACAAGGGCAAAGAGGGGCGGACAAGGGCAAAGAGGGGCGGACAAATTCAAAGAGGGGCAGACAAGGGCAAAGAGGGGCGGACAAGGGCAAAGAGGGGCGGACAAGGGCAAAGAGGGGCGGACAAGTGCAAAGAGGGGCGGACAAGTGCTGAGAATACGGGACAAGGGCACAGAGGGGCGAACAAGGGCAAAGAGGGGCGAACAAGTGCGAAGAGGAGCGGACAAGTGCTGAGAATAAGGGAAGAGGGCAAAGAGGGGCAGACAAGTGCAAAGAGGGGCGGAGAAGGGCAAAGAGCGGCGGAAAAGGGCAAAGAGGGGCGGACAAGGGCAAAGAGGGGCGGACAAGGGCAAAGAGGGGCGGATATGTGCGGAGAATACGGGACAAGAGCAAAGAGGGGCAGAAAAGGGCAAAGAGGGGCGGACAATCGCAAAGAGGGGCGGACAAATTCAAAGAGGGGCAGACAAGGGCAAAGAGGGGCGGACAAAGGCAAAGAGGGGCGGACAAGGGCAAAGAGGGGCGGACAAGGGCAAAGAGGGGCCGACAAGTGCAAAGAGGGGCAGACAAGTGCTGAGAATACAGGACAAAGTTAAAGAGGGGCAGACAAGGGAAAAGAGGTGGGGATAAGGGCAAAGAGGGGCGGACAAGGGCAAAGAGGGGCGGACAAGTGCTGAGAATACAGTACAAGGGCAAAGAGGGGCGGACAAGGACTGAGAAAATGGGCCAAGGGGAAAAAGGGGCGGACAAATGCGAAGAGGGGCGGACAATGGCAAAGAGGGGCGGACAAGCGCAAAGAGGGGCAGAAAAGAGCAAAGAGGTTCGGACAATGCCTGAGAATACAGGACAAGTGCAAAGAGGGGCGGACAAGGACTGAGAATACGGGACAAGGGCAAAGCGGGGCGGACAAGGGCAAAGAGGGGCGGACAAGGGCAAAGAGGTGCGGACAAGGGCAAAGAGGGGCGGACAAGGGTAAAGAGTTGCGGACAAGTCAAAGAGGAGCGGACAAGGGCAAAGAGGGGCGGACAAGGGCAAAGAGGGGCAAACAAGGGCAAAGAGAGGCAGACAAGTGCTGAGAATATGGGACAACGGCAAAGAGGGGTGGACAAGGACTGAGAATACAGGACAAGGGCAAAGAGGGGCGAACATGAGTAAAGAGAGGCGGACAAGTGTAAAGAGGGGCGGACAAGGGCAAAGAGGGGCGGACAAGGGCAAAGAGGGGCGGACAAGGGCAAAGAGGGGCGGACAAGACCTGAGAATACAGGACAAGGGCAAAGAGGGGCGGACAATGACTGAGAATACAGGACAAGGGCAAAGAGGGGAGGACAAGGCCAAAGAGGGGCGGACAAGTGCAAAGAGGGGCGGACAGGGGCAAAGAAGGGCGGACAAGTGCAAAGAGGTGCGGACAAGTGCTGAGAATAAGGGCAAAGGGCAAAGAGGGGCGGACAAGGGCAAAGAGGGGCGGACAATGGCAAAGAGGGGCAGATGTGCAGATAATACGGGACAAGAGCAAAAAGGGGCGGACAAGGGCAAAGAGGGGCGGACAAGGGCAAAGAGGGGCGGACAAGGGCAAAGACGGGCGGACAAGGACCAAGATGGGCGGACAAGGACAAAGACGGGCGGACAAGGACATAGACGGGCGGACAAGAGCTGAGAATACTGGACAAGGGCAAAGAGGGACGGACAAGTGCAAAGAGGGGCGGACAAGTGCAAAGAGGGGCGGACAAGGGCAAAGAGCGGAGGACAAGTGCAAAGAGAGGGGGAAAAGTGCAGATAATACGGGACAAGGGCAAAGAGGGGCGGACAATGGCAAAGAGGGGCGGAAAAGTGCAAAGATTGGCGGACAAGGGCAAACAGGGGCGGACAAGGCCAAAGAGGGGCAGACAAGGGCAAAGAGGGGCTGACAAGGGCAAAGAGGAGCGGACAAGTCCTGAGAATATGGGACAAGGGCAAAGAGGGGCGGACAAGGGCAAAGAGGGGCGGACAAGGGCAAAGAGGGGCGGACAAGGGCTAAGAGGGGCGGACAAGGGCAAAGAGGGGCGGACAAGGGCAAAGAGGGGCGGACAAGGGCAAAGAGGGGCGGACAAGGGCAAAGAGGGGCGGACAAGGGCAAAGAGGGGCGGACAAGGGCAAAGAGGGGCGGACAAGGGCAAAGAGGGGCGGACAAGGGCAAAGAGGGGCGGACAAGGGCAAAGAGGGGCGAACAAGGGCAAAGAGGGGCGGACAAGAGCAAAGAGGGGCGGACAAGCCCTGAGAATACGGGACAAGGGCAAAGAGGGGTGGACAAGGGCAAAGAGGGGTGGACAAGGGCAAAGAGGGGCGGACGAGGGCAAAGAGGGGCGGACAAGGGCAAAGAGGGGCAAACAAGTGCAAAGAGGGGCGGACAAGGGCAAAGACGGGCGGACAAAGGTAAAGACGGGCGGACAAGGGCAAAGAGGGGTGGACAAGGGCAAACAGGGGCGGACAAGGGCAAACAGGGGCGGACAAGGGCAAACAGGGGCGGGCAAGGGCAAAGAGGGGCGGACAAGGGCAAAGAGGGGCGGAAAAGTGCTGAGAATTCGGGACAAGGGCAAAGAGGGGGGGAGAAGTGCAACGAGGGGCGGACAAGTGCAGATAATACGGGACATGGGCAAAGAGGGGCGGACAAGTTCAAAGAGGGACGGAAAATGGCAAACAGGGGCTGACAAAGTTAAAGAGAGGCAGACAAGGGTAAAGAGGCGCGGACAAGGGCAAAGAGGGGCGGTAAAGCGCTGAGAATACGGGACTACGGCAAAGAGGGGAGGACAAGGCCAAAGAGGGGCGGACAAGTGCTGAGAATACGGGACAAGCGCAAAGAGGGGTGGACAAGGGCAAAGAAGGGCGGACAAGGGCAAAGAGGGGCGGACAAGTGCAAAGAGGGGCGGACAAGGGCAAAGATGGGCGGACAAGGGCAAAGAGTGGCGGACAAGGGTAAAGAGGGGCGGACAAGGGCAAAGAGGGGCGGACAATTGCTGAGAATACGGGACAAGGGCAAAGAGGGGCGAACAAGGGCAAAGAGGGGGGAACAAGGGCAAAGAGGGGCGAAAAAGTGCGAAGAGGAGCGGACAAGTGCTAAGATTAAGGGTAGAGGGCAAAGGGGGCAGACAAGGGCAAAGAGGGGCGGAGAAGGGCAAAGAGCGGCGGAAAAGGGCAAAGAGGGGCGGACAAGGGCAAAGAGGGGCGGACAAGTTCAAAGAGGGGCGGACAAGTGCAAAGAGGGGCGGACATGTGCGGAGAATAAGGGAAAAGAGCAAAGAGGGGCGGACAAGGGCAAAGAGGGGCGGAAAAATGTAAAGAGGGGCGGAGAAGCGCTGAGAATACGAGACTATGGCAAAGAGGGTAGGACAAGGCCAAAGAGGGGCAGACAAGTGCTGAGAATACGGGACAAGGGCAAAGAGGGGCGGACAAGGGCAAAGATGGGCGGACAAGGGCAAAGAGGGCGGACAAGGTCAAAGAGGGGCGGACAAGGGCAAAGAGGGGTGGACAAGGGCAAAGAGGGAAGGACAAGGACAAAGAGGGGCGGACAAATGCAAAGAGGGGCGGACAAGTGCAAAGATGGGCGGACAATGGCAAAGAGAGGCGGACAAGAGTAAAGAGGGGCGGACAAGGGCAAAGAGGGGCGATCAAGTTGGAAGAGGAGCGGACAAGTGCTGAGAATAAGGGAAGAGGGCAAAGAGGGGCAGAAAAGGGCAAGGAGGGGCGGAGAAGTTCAAAGAGTGGCGGAAAAGGGCAAAGAGGGGCGGACAAGTGCAAAGAGTGGCGGACATGTGCAGAGAATACGGGACAAGAGCAAAGAGGGGCGGACAAGGTCAAAGAGGGGCGGACAAGGGTAAAGAGGAGCGGACAAGGGCAAAGAGGGGCGGACAAGGGCAAAGAGGGGCGGACAAGGGCAAAGAGGGGCGGACAAGGGCAAAGAGTGGCCGACAAGGGCAAAGAGTGGCCTACAAGGGCAAAGAGGGGCGGAAAAGTGCTGAGAATACAGTACAAGGGCAAAGAGGGGCGGACAAGGACTGAGAATACGGGCCAAGGGCAAAGAGGGGCGGACAAATGCGAAGAGGGGCGGACAATGGCAAAGAGGGGCGGACAAGGGCAAAGAGGGGCAGAGAAGGGCAAAGAGGGGCAGACAAGTGCTGAGAATACAGGACAAATTTAAAGAGGGGCAGACAAGAGCAAAGAGGGGCGGACAAGAGCAAATAGGGGCGGACAAGGGCAAAGAAGGGCAGAAAAGGGCTAAAGAGGGGCGGACAAGTGCTAAGAGGGGTGGACAAGGGCAAAGAGGGGAGGACAAGGGCAAAAAGGGGGCGGACAAGGGCAAAGAGGGGCGGACAAGTTCAAAGAGGGGCGCACAAGGGCAAAGAGGGGCAGACAAGTGCTGAGAATACGGGACAAGGGCAAAGAGGGGCGGACAAGGGAAAGAGGAGCGGACAAGGGCAAAGAGAGACGGACAAGGGCAAAGAGGGCCGGACAAGGGCAAAGAGGGGCGTACAAGGGCAAAGAGGGGCGGACAAGGGCAAAGAGGGGCGGACAAGGGCAAAGAGGGGCGGACAAGGGCAAAGAGGGGCGGACATGTGCTGAGAATACGGGAAAAGTGCAAAGAGGGGCGGACAAGGGCAAAGAGGGTCGGAAAAGTGCTGAGAATACGGGACAAGGTCAAACAGGGGTGGACAAGTGCAAATAGGGGCGTAAAAGGGCAAAGAGGGGCGGACAAGGGCAAATAGGGGCGGACAAGGGCTAAGAGGGGCGCACAAGGGCAAATAGGGCGGACAAGGGCAAAGAGCGGCGGACAAGGGCAAAGAGGGGCGGACAAGGGCAAAGAGGGGCGGACAAGGGCAAAGAGGGGCGGACAAGGGCAAAGAGGGGCTGAGAAGTGCCGAGAATACGGGACAAGGGCAAAGAGGGGCGGTAAAATTCAAAGAGGGTCGTACAAGTCCAGAGAATACTGGGCAAGTGCAAAGAGGGGCGGACAAGTGCAAAGAGGGGCGGACAAGTGCTGAGAATACAGGACAAGGGCAAAGAGGGGCGGACAATGACTGAGAATACGGGACAAGGGCAAAGAGGGGAGGACAAGGCCAAAGAGGGGCGGACAAGTGCAAAGAGGGGCGGACAAGGGCAAAGAGGGGCGGACAAGGGCAAAGAAGGGCGGACAAGGGCAAAGAGGTGCGGACAAGTGCTGAGAATAAGGGCAAAAGGCAAAGAGGGGCGGACAAGGGCAAAGAGGGGCAGACAATGGCAAAGAGGGGCAGACATGTGCAGATAATACGGGACAAGGGCAAAAAGGGGCGGACAAGGGCAAAGAGGGGCGGACAAGGGAAAAGAGGGTCGGACAAGGGCAAAGTCGGGAGGACAAGGGCAAAGCCGGGAGGACAAGGGCAAAGAGGGGCGGACAAGTTCAAAGAGGGGAAGACAAGGGCAAAGAGGGGCGGAGAAGGGAAAAGAGGGGCAGAAAAGTTCTGAAAATACGGGACAAGAGCAAAGAGGGGCGGACAAGTGCTGAGAATACAGGACAAGAGCAAACAGGGGCGGACAAGGGCAAAGAGGGGCGGACAAGGGCAAAGAGGGGCGGACAAGGGAAAAGAGGGGCGGACAAGGGTAAAGAGGTGCGGACAAGTCAAAGAGTGGCGGACAAAGGCAAAGAGGGGCGGACAAGGACAAAGAGGGGCGGACAAGAGCAAAGAGGGGTAGACGAGGGCAAAGAGGGGCAAACAAGTGCTGAGAAAACGGGACAAATATAAAGAGAGGCCCACAAGGGCAAAGAGGGGCGGACAAGGGCAAAGAGGGGCGGACATGTGCAAAGAGGGGCGGACAAGGGATGAGAATACAGGACAAGGGCAAAGAGGGGTGGACAAAGACTGAGAATACGGGACAAGGGCATAGAGTGGTGAACAAGGCCACAGAGGTGCAGACAAGTGCTGAGAATATGGGCCAAGGGCAAAGAGGGGCGGACAAGGGCAAAGAGGGGCGGACAATGGCAAAGAGGGGCGGACAAGGGCAAGGAGGGGCGGACAAGGGCAAGGAGGGGCGGACAAGGGCAAGGAGGGGAGGACAAGGTCAAAAAGGGGGGGACAAGTGCTGAGAATACGGGAAAAGGGCAAAGGGGGGCGGACAAGGGCAAATAGGGGCGCACAAGGTCAAAGAGGGGCGGACAATTGCTGAGAATACGGGAAAAGGGCAAAGAGGGGCGGACAAGGGCAAAGAGGGGCGGACAAGTGCTGAGAATTCGGGACAAGGGCAAAGAGGGGCGGACAAGTGCTGAGAATAAGGGACAAGGGCAAAGAGGGGCAGACAAAGGCAAAGAGGGGTGGACAAGGGCAAAGACGGGCGGAAAAGGGCTGAGAATACAGGACAAGAGCAAAAAGGTGCGGACAAGGGCAAAGAAGGGCGGACAAGTGCAAGGAGGGGTGGACAAGGGCAAAGAGGGGCGGACAAGGGCAAAGAGGGGCGGACAAGGGTAAAGAGGAGCGGACAAATTCAAAGAGGGGCAGACAAGGGCAAAGAGGGGCGGACAAGGGCAAAGAGGGGCGGACAAGTGCAAAGAGGGGCGGACAAGTGCTGAGAATACGGGACAAGGGCACAGAGGGGCGAACAAGTGCGAAGAGGAGCGGACAAGTGCTGAGAATAAGGGAAGAGGGCAAAGAGGGGCAGACAAGTGCAAAGAGGGGCGGACAAGTGCTGAGAATACGGGACAAGGGCACAGAGGGGCGGACAAGGGCAAAGAGGGGCGGACAAGGGCGAAGAGGGGCGGACAAGGGCAAAGAGGGGCGGACAAGGGCAAAGAGCGGCGGACAAGGGCAAAGAGGGAAGGACAAGGACAAAGAGGGGCGGACAAATGCAAAGAGGGGCGGACAAATGCAAAGAGGGGCGGACAAGTGCAAAGATGGGCGGACAATGGCAAAGAGTGGCGGACAAGAGTAAAGAGGGGCGGACAAGGGCAAAGAGGGGCGATCAAGTTGGAAGAGGAGCGGACAAGTGCTGAGAATAAGGGAAGAGGGCAAAGAGGGGCAGAAAAGGGCAAGGAGGGGCGGAGAAGTTCAAAGAGTGGCGGAAAAGGGCAAAGAGGGGCGGACAAGTGCAAAGAGTGGCGGACATGTGCAGAGAATACGGGACAAGAGCAAAGAGGGGCGGACAAGGTCAAAGAGGGTCGGACAAGGGTAAAGAGGAGCGGACAAGGGCAAAGAGGGGCGGACAAGGGCAAAGAGGGGCGGACAAGGGCAAAGAGGGGCGGACAAGGGCAAAGAGTGGCCGACAAGGGCAAAGAGTGGCCTACAAGGGCAAAGAGGGGCGGAAAAGTGCTGAGAATACAGTACAAGGGCAAAGAGGGGCGGACAAGGACTGAGAATACGGGCCAAGGGCAAAGAGGGGCGGACAAATGCGAAGAGGGGCGGACAATGGCAAAGAGGGGCGGACAAGGGCAAAGAGGGGCAGAGAAGGGCAAAGAGGGGCAGACAAGTGCTGAGAATACAGGACAAATTTAAAGAGGGGCAGACAAGAGCAAAGAGGGGCGGACAAGAGCAAATAGGGGCGGACAAGGGCAAAGAAGGGCAGAAAAGGGCTAAAGAGGGGCGGACAAGTGCTAAGAGGGGTGGACAAGGGCAAAGAGGGGAGGACAAGGGCAAAAAGGGGGCGGACAAGGGCAAAGAGGGGCGGACAAGTTCAAAGAGGGGCGCACAAGGGCAAAGAGGGGCAGACAAGTGCTGAGAATACGGGACAAGGGCAAAGAGGGGCGGACAAGGGAAAGAGGAGCGGACAAGGGCAAAGAGAGACGGACAAGGGCAAAGAGGGCCGGACAAGGGCAAAGAGGGGCGTACAAGGGCAAAGAGGGGCGGACAAGGGCAAAGAGGGGCGGACAAGGGCAAAGAGGGGCGGACAAGGGCAAAGAGGGGCGGACATGTGCTGAGAATACGGGAAAAGTGCAAAGAGGGGCGGACAAGGGCAAAGAGGGTCGGAAAAGTGCTGAGAATACGGGACAAGGTCAAACAGGGGTGGACAAGTGCAAATAGGGGCGTAAAAGGGCAAAGAGGGGCGGACAAGGGCAAATAGGGGCGGACAAGGGCTAAGAGGGGCGCACAAGGGCAAATAGGGCGGACAAGGGCAAAGAGCGGCGGACAAGGGCAAAGAGGGGCGGACAAGGGCAAAGAGGGGCGGACAAGGGCAAAGAGGGGCGGACAAGGGCAAAGAGGGGCTGAGAAGTGCCGAGAATACGGGACAAGGGCAAAGAGGGGCGGTAAAATTCAAAGAGGGTCGTACAAGTCCAGAGAATACTGGGCAAGTGCAAAGAGGGGCGGACAAGTGCAAAGAGGGGCGGACAAGTGCTGAGAATACAGGACAAGGGCAAAGAGGGGCGGACAATGACTGAGAATACGGGACAAGGGCAAAGAGGGGAGGACAAGGCCAAAGAGGGGCGGACAAGTGCAAAGAGGGGCGGACAAGGGCAAAGAGGGGCGGACAAGGGCAAAGAAGGGCGGACAAGGGCAAAGAGGTGCGGACAAGTGCTGAGAATAAGGGCAAAAGGCAAAGAGGGGCGGACAAGGGCAAAGAGGGGCAGACAATGGCAAAGAGGGGCAGACATGTGCAGATAATACGGGACAAGGGCAAAAAGGGGCGGACAAGGGCAAAGAGGGGCGGACAAGGGAAAAGAGGGTCGGACAAGGGCAAAGTCGGGAGGACAAGGGCAAAGCCGGGAGGACAAGGGCAAAGAGGGGCGGACAAGTTCAAAGAGGGGAAGACAAGGGCAAAGAGGGGCGGAGAAGGGAAAAGAGGGGCAGAAAAGTTCTGAAAATACGGGACAAGAGCAAAGAGGGGCGGACAAGTGCTGAGAATACAGGACAAGAGCAAACAGGGGCGGACAAGGGCAAAGAGGGGCGGACAAGGGCAAAGAGGGGCGGACAAGGGAAAAGAGGGGCGGACAAGGGTAAAGAGGTGCGGACAAGTCAAAGAGTGGCGGACAAAGGCAAAGAGGGGCGGACAAGGACAAAGAGGGGCGGACAAGAGCAAAGAGGGGTAGACGAGGGCAAAGAGGGGCAAACAAGTGCTGAGAAAACGGGACAAATATAAAGAGAGGCCCACAAGGGCAAAGAGGGGCGGACAAGGGCAAAGAGGGGCGGACATGTGCAAAGAGGGGCGGACAAGGGATGAGAATACAGGACAAGGGCAAAGAGGGGTGGACAAAGACTGAGAATACGGGACAAGGGCATAGAGTGGTGAACAAGGCCACAGAGGTGCAGACAAGTGCTGAGAATATGGGCCAAGGGCAAAGAGGGGCGGACAAGGGCAAAGAGGGGCGGACAATGGCAAAGAGGGGCGGACAAGGGCAAGGAGGGGCGGACAAGGGCAAGGAGGGGCGGACAAGGGCAAGGAGGGGAGGACAAGGTCAAAAAGGGGGGGACAAGTGCTGAGAATACGGGAAAAGGGCAAAGGGGGGCGGACAAGGGCAAATAGGGGCGCACAAGGTCAAAGAGGGGCGGACAATTGCTGAGAATACGGGAAAAGGGCAAAGAGGGGCGGACAAGGGCAAAGAGGGGCGGACAAGTGCTGAGAATTCGGGACAAGGGCAAAGAGGGGCGGACAAGTGCTGAGAATAAGGGACAAGGGCAAAGAGGGGCAGACAAAGGCAAAGAGGGGTGGACAAGGGCAAAGACGGGCGGAAAAGGGCTGAGAATACAGGACAAGAGCAAAAAGGTGCGGACAAGGGCAAAGAAGGGCGGACAAGTGCAAGGAGGGGTGGACAAGGGCAAAGAGGGGCGGACAAGGGCAAAGAGGGGCGGACAAGGGTAAAGAGGAGCGGACAAATTCAAAGAGGGGCAGACAAGGGCAAAGAGGGGCGGACAAGGGCAAAGAGGGGCGGACAAGTGCAAAGAGGGGCGGACAAGTGCTGAGAATACGGGACAAGGGCACAGAGGGGCGAACAAGTGCGAAGAGGAGCGGACAAGTGCTGAGAATAAGGGAAGAGGGCAAAGAGGGGCAGACAAGTGCAAAGAGGGGCGGACAAGTGCTGAGAATACGGGACAAGGGCACAGAGGGGCGGACAAGGGCAAAGAGGGGCGGACAAGGGCGAAGAGGGGCGGACAAGGGCAAAGAGGGGCGGACAAGGGCAAAGAGCGGCGGACAAGGGCAAAGAGGGAAGGACAAGGACAAAGAGGGGCGGACAAATGCAAAGAGGGGCGGACAAATGCAAAGAGGGGCGGACAAGTGCAAAGATGGGCGGACAATGGCAAAGAGTGGCGGACAAGAGTAAAGAGGGGCGGACAAGGGCAAAGAGGGGCGATCAAGTTGGAAGAGGAGCGGACAAGTGCTGAGAATAAGGGAAGAGGGCAAAGAGGGGCAGAAAAGGGCAAGGAGGGGCGGAGAAGTTCAAAGAGTGGCGGAAAAGGGCAAAGAGGGGCGGACAAGTGCAAAGAGTGGCGGACATGTGCAGAGAATACGGGACAAGAGCAAAGAGGGGCGGACAAGGTCAAAGAGGGTCGGACAAGGGTAAAGAGGAGCGGACAAGGGCAAAGAGGGGCGGACAAGGGCAAAGAGGGGCGGACAAGGGCAAAGAGGGGCGGACAAGGGCAAAGAGTGGCCGACAAGGGCAAAGAGTGGCCTACAAGGGCAAAGAGGGGCGGAAAAGTGCTGAGAATACAGTACAAGGGCAAAGAGGGGCGGACAAGGACTGAGAATACGGGCCAAGGGCAAAGAGGGGCGGACAAATGCGAAGAGGGGCGGACAATGGCAAAGAGGGGCGGACAAGGGCAAAGAGGGGCAGAGAAGGGCAAAGAGGGGCAGACAAGTGCTGAGAATACAGGACAAATTTAAAGAGGGGCAGACAAGAGCAAAGAGGGGCGGACAAGAGCAAATAGGGGCGGACAAGGGCAAAGAAGGGCAGAAAAGGGCTAAAGAGGGGCGGACAAGTGCTAAGAGGGGTGGACAAGGGCAAAGAGGGAAGGACAAGGGCAAAAAGGGGGCGGACAAGGGCAAAGAGGGGCGGACAAGTTCAAAGAGGGGCGCACAAGGGCAAAGAGGGGCAGACAAGTGCTGAGAATACGGGACAAGGGCAAAGAGGGGCGGACAAGGGAAAGAGGAGCGGACAAGGGCAAAGAGAGACGGACAAGGGCAAAGAGGGCCGGACAAGGGCAAAGAGGGGCGTACAAGGGCAAAGAGGGGCGGACAAGGGCAAAGAGGGGCGGACAAGGGCAAAGAGGGGCGGACAAGGGCAAAGAGGGGCGGACATGTGCTGAGAATACGGGAAAAGTGCAAAGAGGGGCGGACAAGGGCAAAGAGGGTCGGAAAAGTGCTGAGAATACGGGACAAGGTCAAACAGGGGTGGACAAGTGCAAATAGGGGCGTAAAAGGGCAAAGAGGGGCGGACAAGGGCAAATAGGGGCGGACAAGGGCTAAGAGGGGCGCACAAGGGCAAATAGGGCGGACAAGGGCAAAGAGCGGCGGACAAGGGCAAAGAGGGGCGGACAAGGGCAAAGAGGGGCGGACAAGGGCAAAGAGGGGCGGACAAGGGCAAAGAGGGGCGGACAAGGGCAAAGAATTGCGGACAAGGGCAAAGAGAGGCAGACAAGTGCTGAGAATATGGGACAAGGGCAAAGAGGGGCGGACAAGGACTGAGAATACAGGACAAGGGCAACGAGGTGCGAACAAAAGTAAAGAGGGGCGGACAAGGGTAAGGAGGGGCGGACAAGGGCAAAGAGGGGCGGACAAGGGCAAAGAGGGGCGGACAAGGCCTGAGAATACAGGACAAGGGCAAAGAGGGGCGGACAATGACTGAGAATACGGGACAAGGGCAAAGAGTGGAGGACAAGGGCAAAGAGGGGCGGACAAGTGCAAAGAGGGGCGGACAAGGGCAAAGAGGGGCGGACAAGGGCAAAGAAGGGCGGACAAGGGCAAAGAGGTGCGGACAAGTGCTGAGAATAAGGGCAAAAGGCAAAGAGGGGCGGACAAGGGCAAAGAGGGGCAGACAATGGCAAAGAGGGGCAGACATGTGCAGATAATAAGGGACAAGGGCAAAAAGGGGCGGACAAGGGCAAAGAGGGGCGGACAAGGGAAAAGAGGGTCGGACAAGGGCAAAGTCGGGAGGACAAGGGCAAAGTCGGGAGGACAAGGGCAAAGAGGGGCGGACAAGTTCAAAGAGGGGAAGACAAGGGCAAAGAGGGGCGGAGAAGGGAAAAGAGGGGCAGACAAGTTCTGAGAATACGGGACAAGAGCAAAGAGGGGCGGACAAGTGCTGAGAATACAGGACAAGAGCAAAGAGGGGCGGACAAGGGCAAAGAGGGGCGGACAAGTGCAAAGAGGGGCGGACAAGGGAAAAGAGGGGCGGACAAGGGTAAAGAGGTGCGGACAAGTCAAAGAGTGGCGGACAAAGGCAAAGAGGGGCGGACAAAGGCAAAGAGGGGCGGACAAGGCCAAAGAGGGGTAGACGAGGGCAAAGAGGGGCAAACAAGTGCTGAGAAAACGGGACAAATATAAAGAGAGGCCCACAAGGGCAAAGAGGGGCGGACAAGGGCAAAGAGGGGCGGACATGTGCAAAGAGGGGCGGACAAGGGATGAGAATACAGGACAAGGGCAAAGAGGGGCGGACAAAGACTGAGAATACGGGACAAGGGCATAGAGTGGTGAACAAGGCCACAGAGGTGCACACAAGTGCTGAGAATATGGGCCAAGGGCAAAGAGGGGCGGACAAGGGCAAAGAGGGGCGGACAATGGCAAAGAGGGGCGGACAAGGGCAAGGAGGGGCGGACAAGGGCAAGGAGGGGAGGACAAGGTCAAAAAGGGGGGGACAAGTGCTGAGAATACGGGAAAAGGGCAAAGGGGGGCGGACAAGGGCAAATAGGGGCGCACAAGGTCAAAGAGGGGCAGACAATTGCTGAGAATACGGGAAAAGGGCAAAGAGGGGCGGACAAGGGCAAAGAGGGGCGGACAAGTGCTGAGAATTCGGGACAAGGGCAAAGAGGGGCGGACAAGTGCTGAGAATAAGGGACAAGGGCAAAGAGGGGCAGACAAAGGCAAAGAGGGGTGGACAAGGGCAAAGACGGGCGTAAAAAGGGCTGAGAATACAGGACAAGAGCAAAAAGGTGCGGACAAGGGCAAAGAAGGGCGGACAAGTGCAAGGAGGGGTGGACAAGGGCAAAGAGGGGCGGACAAGGGCAAAGAGGGGCGGACAAGGGCAAAGAGGGGCGGACAAATTCAAAGAGGGGCAGACAAGGGCAAAGAGGGGCGGACAAGGGCAAAGAGGGGCGGACAAGGGCAAAGAGGGGCGGACAAGTGCAAAGAGGGGCGGACAAGTGCTGAGAATACGGGACAAGGGCACAGAGGGGCGAACAAGGGCAAAGAGGGGCGAACAAGTGCGAAGAGGAGCGGACAAGTGCTGAGAATAAGGGAAGAGGGCAAAGAGGGGCAGACAAGTGCAAAGAGGGGCGGAGAAGGGCAAAGAGCGGCGGAAAAGGGCAAAGAGGGGCGGACAAGGGCAAAGAGGGGCGGACAAGGGCAAAGAGGGGCGGATATGTGCGGAGAATACGGGACAAGAGCAAAGAGGGGCAGAAAAGGGCAAAGAGGGGCGGACAATCGCAAAGAGGGGCGGACAAATTCAAAGAGGGGCAGACAAGGGCAAAGAGGGGCGGACAAAGGCAAAGAGGGGCGGACAAGGGCAAAGAGGGGCGGACAAGGGCAAAGAGGGGCCGACAAGTGCAAAGAGGGGCAGACAAGTGCTGAGAATACAGGACAAAGTTAAAGAGGGGCAGACAAGGGAAAAGAGGTGGGGATAAGGGCAAAGAGGGGCGGACAAGGGCAAAGAGGGGCGGACAAGTGCTGAGAATACAGTACAAGGGCAAAGAGGGGCGGACAAGGACTGAGAAAATGGGCCAAGGGGAAAAAGGGGCGGACAAATGCGAAGAGGGGCGGACAATGGCAAAGAGGGGCGGACAAGCGCAAAGAGGGGCAGAAAAGAGCAAAGAGGTTCGGACAATGCCTGAGAATACAGGACAAGTGCAAAGAGGGGCGGACAAGGACTGAGAATACGGGACAAGGGCAAAGCGGGGCGGACAAGGGCAAAGAGGGGCGGACAAGGGCAAAGAGGTGCGGACAAGGGCAAAGAGGGGCGGACAAGGGTAAAGAGTTGCGGACAAGTCAAAGAGGAGCGGACAAGGGCAAAGAGGGGCGGACAAGGGCAAAGAGGGGCAAACAAGGGCAAAGAGAGGCAGACAAGTGCTGAGAATATGGGACAAGGGCAAAGAGGGGTGGACAAGGACTGAGAATACAGGACAAGGGCAAAGAGGGGCGAACATGAGTAAAGAGAGGCGGACAAGTGTAAAGAGGGGCGGACAAGGGCAAAGAGGGGCGGACAAGGGCAAAGAGGGGCGGACAAGGGCAAAGAGGGGCGGACAAGACCTGAGAATACAGGACAAGGGCAAAGAGGGGCGGACAATGACTGAGAATACAGGACAAGGGCAAAGAGGGGAGGACAAGGCCAAAGAGGGGCGGACAAGTGCAAAGAGGGGCGGACAGGGGCAAAGAAGGGCGGACAAGTGCAAAGAGGTGCGGACAAGTGCTGAGAATAAGGGCAAAGGGCAAAGAGGGGCGGACAAGGGCAAAGAGGGGCGGACAATGACAAAGAGGGGCAGATGTGCAGATAATACGGGACAAGAGCAAAAAGGGGCGGACAAGGGCAAAGAGGGGCGGACAAGGGCAAAGAGGGGCAGACAAGGGAAAAGAAGGTCGGACAAGGGCAAAATCGGGAGGACAAGGGCAAAGAGGGGGCGGACAATGGCAAAGAGGGGCGGACAAGTTCAAAGAGGGGAAGACAAGGGCAAAGAGGGGCGGACAAGGGCAAAGAGGGGCAGACAAGTGCTGAGAATACGGGACAAGGGCAAAGAGGGGCAGACAAGTGCTGATAATACGGGACAAGAGCAAAGAGGGGCGGACAAGTGCAAAGAGGGGCGGACAAGGGCAAAGAGGGGCGGACAAGGGCAAAGAGGGGCGGACAAGGGCAAAGAGGGGCGGACAGGGGCAAAGAGGGGCGGACAAGGGCAAAGAGGGGCGGACAAGGGCAAAGAGGAGCAAACAAGTGCTGAGAAAACGGGACAAATATAAAGAGAGGCCCACAAGGGCAAAGAGGGGCGGACAAGGGCAAAGAGGGGCGGACAAGGGCAAAGAGGGTCGGAAAAGGGCTGAGAATACAGGACAAGGGCAAAGAGGGTTGGACAAGGCCACAGAGGGGCAGACAAGTGCTGAGAATACGGGCCAAGGGCAAAAAGGGGCGGAAAAGGGCAAAGAGGGGCGGACAATGGCAAAGAGGGGCGGGCATGTGCAGAGAATATGGGACAAGAGCAAAAAATGGCAGACAAGGGCAAAGAGGGGCGGACAAGGGCAAGGAGGGGCGGACAAGGGCAAGGAGGGGCGGACAAGGGCAAGGAGGGGCGGACAAGGGCAAGGAGGGGCTGACAAGGGCAAAGAGGGGAGGACCAGGGCAAAGAGGGGCGGACAAGTTCGAAGAGGGGAAGACAAGGGAAAAGAGGGGCGGACAAGGGCAAAGAGGGGCGGACAAGTGCTGAGAATACGGGAAAAGGGCAAAGAGGGCGGACAAGGGCAAATAGGGGGCGCACAAGGGCAAAGAGGGGCGGACAATTGCTGAGAATACGGGAAAAGGGCAAAGAGGGGCGGACAAGGGCAAAGACAGGCGGACAAGTGCTGAGAATACGGGACAAGGGCAAAGAGGGGACGGAAAAGTGCAAAGAGGGTCGGAGAAGGGCAAAGATGGGCGGACAAGTACTCAGAATATGGGACAAGGGCAAAGAGGGGCGGACAAGGGCTGAGAATAAGGGACAAGGGCAAAGAGGGTCAGACAAGGGCTAAGAGGGGTGGAAAAGGCAAAGAGGGTCGGACAAAGGAAAAGAGGGTGGGACAAGGGGATATAGGGGCGGACAAGGGCAAAGAGGGGCGGACAAGGGCAAAGAGGGGCGGACAAAGGAAAAGAGGTTGGGACAAGGGGAAATAGGGGCGGACAAGGGCAAAGAGGGGCGGACAAGGGCAAAGAGGGGCGGACAAAGGCAAAGTGGGGCAGACAAGGGCAAAGAGGGGCAGACAAGGGCAAAGAGGGGCGACAAGTTCGGAGAATACGGGACAAGGGCAAAGAGGGGCGAACAAGAGCAAAGAGGGGCGGACAAGGGCAAAGAGGGGCGGACAAATTCTGAGAAAACGGGACAAGTTTAAAGAGGTGCGGACAAGGGCAAAGGGGGGCGGACAAGGGCAAAGTGGGGCGGACAAGGGCAAAGAGGGGCGGACAAGGGCTGAGAATACGGGACAAGGGCAACGAGGGGAGGACAAGGACAAAGAGGGGCGGACAAGTGCAAAGAGGGGCAGACAAGTGCAGAGAATACGGGCAAAGGGCAAAGAGGGGCGGACAGGGGCAAAGAGGGGCGGACAAGGGCAAAGAGGGTCAGACGTGCAGATAATACGGGACAAGAGCAAAAAGGGGCGGACAAGGGAAAAGAGGGTCGGACAATGGCAAAGTCGGGAGGACAAGGGGAAAAAGGGGGTGGACAAGGTCAAAGGGGGGCGGACAAGGACAAAGAGGGGAGGACAAGGTCAAAGAGGGGCGGACAAGGGCAAAGAGGTGCGGTCAAGTGCTTAGAATAAAGGAAAAGGGCAAAAAGGGGCGGACAAGGGCAAAGAGGGGTGGAAAAGGGCAAAGAGGGGCTGACAAAAGCAAAGAGGGGCGGACAAGTGCAAAGAGGGGCAGACAAAGGCAAAGAGGGGCAGACAAGGGCAAAGAGGGGCAGAGAAGGGCAAAGAGGGGCAGACAAGCGCTGAGAATACGGGACTAGGGCAAAGAGGGGAGGACAAGGGCAAAGAGGGGCGGACAAGTTCTGAGAATACGGGACAAGGGCAAAGAGGGTCGAACAAGGGCAAAGAGGGGCGGACAAGTGCTCAGAATACGGGACAAGGGCAAAGAGGGGCGGACAAAGGCAAAGAGGGGCGAAAAAGTGCGAAGAGGAGCGGACAAGTGCTGAGAAGAAGGGAAGAGGGCAAAGAGGGGCAGACAAGGGCAAGAGGGGCGGACAAGGGCAAAGAGAGGCGGAAAAGGGCAAAGAGGGGCGGACATGTGCGGAGAATACGGGACAAGAGCAAAGAGGTGCGGACAAGGGCAAAGAGGGGCGGACAAGGGCAAAGAGGGGCGGACAAGTCAAAGAGGGGCGGACAAGGGCAAAGAGGGGTGGACAAGGGCAAAGAGGGGCGGACAAGGGCAAAGAGGGGCAGACACGGTCAAAGAGGGGCAGACAAGTGCTGGGAATTATGGACAAAGGTGAAGAGGGGCGCACAAGGGCAAAGAGGGGCGGACAAGGGCAAAGAGGGGCGGACAAGGGCAAAGAGGGGCGGACAAGGGCTGAGAATACAGGACAAGGGCAAAGAGGGGCGCTCAAGGGCTGAGAATACTGGCCAAGGGCTAAGAGGGACGGACAAAGGCGAAGAGGGGCGGACAAGGGCAAAGAGGGGCAGACAAGGGCAAAGAGGGGCGGGCAAGGGCAAGGAGGGGCGGACAAGGGCAAAGAGGGGCGGACAAGGGCAAAGAAGGGCGGAAAAGGGCTGAGAATACAGGACAAGAGAAAAAAGGTGTGGACAAGGGCAAAGAGAGGCGGACAAGTGCAAGGAGGGGCGGACAAGGGCAAAGACGGGCGAACAAGGGCAAAGAGGGGAGGACAAGCGCAAAGAGGGGAGGACAAGGGCAAAAAGGGGGCGGACAAGGGCAAAGAGGGGCGGACAAGTTCAAAGAGGGGAAGACAAGGGGAAAGAGGGGCGGACAAGGGCAAAGGGGGCAGACAATTGCTGAGAATACGGGACAAGGGCAAAGAGGGGCGGAGAAGTGCTGAGAATACGGGACAACATCAAAGAGGGGCGGACAAGGGCAAAGAGGGGCGGACAAGGGTAAAGAGGTGCGGACAAGGGCAAAGACGGGCGGACAAGTCAAAGAGGGGCGGACAAGGGCAAATAGGGGCGGACAAGGACAAAGAGGTGCGGACAAGGGCAAAGAGAGTCAGACAAGTGCTGAGAATACGGGACAAGGTCAAAGAGGGGCGGACAAGGACTGAGAATACAGGACAAGGGCAAAGAGGGGCGGACAAGGGTAAAGAGGGGCGGACAAGCGTAAAGAGGGGCGGACAAGGGCAAAGAGGGTCGGACAAGGGCAAAGAGGGGCGGACAAGGGCAAAGAGGGGCGGACAAGGGCTGAGAATACAGGACAAGGTCAAAGAGGGGCGGACAAGGACTGAGAATACGGGACAAGGGCAAAGAGGGGTGGACAAGGGCAAAGAGGGGCGGACAATGGCAAAGAGGGGCGGGCATGTGCAGAGAATATGGGACAAGAGAAAAAAAGGGGCAGACAAGGGCAAAGACGGGCGGACAAGGGCAAGGAGGGGCGGACAAGGGCAAGGAGGGGCGGACAAGGGCAAGGAGGGGCGGACAAGGGCAAAGAGGGGCGGACAAGTTCGAAGAGGGGAAGACAAGGGCAAAGAGGGGCGGACAAGGGCAAAGAGGGGCGGACAAGGGCAAAGAGGGGCGGACAAGAGCAAAGAGGGGCGGACAAGGGTAAAGAGGGGCGGACAAGTGCTGAGAATTCAGGAAAAGGGCAAAGAGGGCGGACAAGGGCAAATAGGGGCGCACAAGAGCAAAGAGGGGCGGACAATTGCTGAGAATACGGGAAAAGGGCAAAGAGGGGCGGACAAGGGCAAAGAGGGGCGGACAAGTGCTGAGAATACGGGACAAGGGCAAAGAGGGGACGGAAAATTGCAAAGAGGTTCGGAGAAGGGCAAAGAGGGGCGGAGAAGTACTCAGAATACGGGACAAGGGCAAAGAGGGGCGGAGAAGTGCTGAGAATAAGGGACAAGGGCAAAGAGGGGTAGACAAGGGCTAAGAGGGGTGGAAAAGGCAAAGAGGGGCGGACAAAGGAAAAGAGGGTGGGACAAGGGGAAATAGGGGCGGACAAGGGCAAAGAGGGGCGGACATGTGCAAAGAGGGGCGGACAAAGGAAAAGAGGTTGGGACAAGGGGAAATAGGGGCTGACAAGGGCAAAGAGGGGCGGACAAGTGCTGATAATACAGGACAAGAGCAAAGAGGGGCGGACAAGGGCAAAGAGGGACGGAAAAGGGCAAAGAGGTGCGGACAAGTCAAAGAGGGGCAGACAAGGGCAAAGAGAGGCGGACAAGGGAAAAGAGGAGCGGACAAGGGCAAAGAGGGGTAGACAAGGGCAAAGAGGAGCAAACAAGTGCTGAGAAAACAGGACAAATATAAGGAGAGGCCCACAAGGGCAAAGAGGGGCGGACAAGGGCAAAGAGGGGCGGACAAGGGCAAAGAGGGTCGGAAAAGTGCTGAGAATACAGGACAAGGGCAAAGAGGGGCGGACAAGGACTGAGAATACGGGACAAGGGCAAAGAGGGGTGGACAAAGCCACAGAGGGGCAGACAAGTGCTGAGAATACGGGCCAAGGGCAAAGAGGGGCGGACAAGGGCAAAGAGGGGCGGACAATTGCAAAGAGGGGCGGGCATGTGCAGAGAATATGGGACAAGAGCAAAAAGGGGCAGACAAGGGCAAAGACGGGCGGACAAGGGCAAGGAGGGGCGGACAAGGGCAAGGAGGGGCGGACAAGGGCAAGGAGGGGCGGACAAGAGCAAGGAGGGGCGGACAAGGGCAAAGAGGGGAGGACAATGGAAAAGAGGGGCGGACAAGTTCGAAGAGGGGCGGACAAGGGCAAAGAGGGGCGGACAAGGGCAAAGAGGGGCGGACAAGAGCAAAGAGGGGCGGACAAGGGCAAAGAGGGGCGGACAAGGGCAAAGAGGGGCGGACAAGTGCTGAGAATTCGGGAAAAGGGCAAAGAGGGCGGACAAGGGCAAATAGGGGCGCACAAGAGCAAAGAGGGGCGGACAATTGCTGAGAATACGGGAAAAGGGCAAAGAGGGGCGGACAAGGGCAAAGAGGGGCGGACAAGTGCTGAGAATACGGGACAAGGGCAAAGAGGGGACGGAAAATTGCAAAGAGGGTCGGGGAAGGGCAAAGAGGGGCGGAGAAGTACTCAGAATACGGGACAAGGGCAAAGAGGGGCGGAGAATTGCTGAGAATAAGGGACAAGGGCAAAGAGGGGTAGACAAGGGCTAAGAGGGGTGGAAAAGGCAAAGAGGGGCGGACAAAGGAAAAGAGGGTGGGACAAGGGGAAATAGAAGCGGACAAGGGCAAAGAGGGGCGGACATGTGCAAAGAGGGGCGGACAAATGAAAAAGAGGTTGGGACAAGGGGAAATAGGGGCTGACAAGGGCAAAGAGGGGCGGACAAGGGCAAAGAGGGGCGGACAAGGGCAAAGAGGGGCAGACAAGGGCAAAGAGGGGCGACAAGTGCTGAGAATACGGGACAAGGGCAAAGAGGGGCGGACAAGAGCAAAGAGGGGCGGACAAGGGGAAAGAGGGGCGGACAAATGCTGAGAAAACGGGACAAGGTCAAAGAGGTGCGGACAAGGGCAAAGGGGGCGGACAAGGGCAAAGGTGGGCGGACAAGGGCAAAGAGGGTAGGACAAGTTCAAAGAGGGGCACACAAGGGCAAAGAGGGGCGGACAAGCGCTGTGAATACGGGACTAGGGCAAAGAGGGGAGGACAAGAGCAAAGAGGGGCGGACAAGGGCAAAGAGGATGGGACAAGTCAAAGAGGGGCAGACAAGCGCTGAGAATACAGGACAAAGTTAAAGAGGGGCAGACAAAGGCAAAGAGGGGCGGACAAGGGCAAAGAGGGGCGGACAAGGGCTGAGAATACAGGACAAGGTCAAAGAGGGGCGGACAAGGACTGAGAATACGGGACAAGGGCAAAGAGCGGTGGACAAGGGCAAAGAGGGGCGGACAATGGCAAAGAGGGGTGGGCATGTGCAGAGAATATGGGACAAGAGCAAAAAGGGGCAGACAAGGGCAAAGACGGGCGGACAAGGGCAAGGAGGGGCGGACAAGGGCAAGGAGGGGCGGACAAGGGCAAGGAGGGGCGGACAAGGGCAAGGAGGGGCGGACAAGGGCAAGGAGGGGCGGACAAGGGCAAGGAGGGGCGGACAAGGGCAAAGAGGGGCGGACAAGGGCAAAGAGGGGCGGACAAGTGCTGAGAATTCAGGAAAAGGGCAAAGAGGGCGGACAAGGGCAAATAGGGGCGCACAAGAGCAAAGAGGGGCGGACAATTGCTGAGAATACGGGAAAAGGGCAAAGAGGGGCGGACAAGGGCAAAGAGGGGCGGACAAGTGCTGAGAATACGGGACAAGGGAAAAGAGGGGACGGAAAATTGCAAAGAGGGTCGGAGAAGGGCAAAGAGGGGCGGAGAAGTACTCAGAATACGGGACAAGGGCAAAGAGGGGCGGAGAAGTGCTGAGAATAAGGGACAAGGGCAAAGAGGGGTAGACAAGGGCTAAGAGGGGTGGAAAAGGCAAAGAGGGGCGGACAAAGGAAAAGAGGGTGGGACAAGGGGAAATAGGGGCGGACAAGGGCAAAGAGGGGCGGACATGTGCAAAGAGGGGCGGACAAAGGAAAAGAGGTTGGGACAAGGGGAAATAGGGGCTGACAAGGGCAAAGAGGGGAGGACAAGGGCAAAGAGTGGCGGACAAGGGCAAAGAGGGGAAGACAAGGGCAAAGAGGGGCGACAATTGCTGAGAATACGGGACAAGGGCAAAGAGGGGCGGACAAGAGCAAAGAGGGGCGGACAAGGGAAAAGAGGGGCGGACAAATGCTGAGAAAACGGGACAATGTCAAAGAGGTGCGGACAAGGGCAAAGGGGGCGGAAAAGGGCAAAGGTGGGCAGACAAGGGCAAAGAGGGGAGGACAAGTTCAAAGAGGGGCAGACAAGGGCAAAGAGGGGCGGACAAGCGCTGTGAATACGGGACTAGGGCAAAGAGGGGAGGACAAGAGCAAAGAGGGGCGGACAAGGGCAAAGAGGATGGGACAAGTCAAATAGGGGCAGACAAGTGCTGAGAATACAGGACAAAGTTAAAGAGGGGCAGACAAGGGCAAAGAGGGGCGGACAAGGGCAAAGAGGGGCGGACAAGGCCATAGAGGGGCAGACAAGTGCTGAGAATACGGGCCAAGGGCAAACAGGGGCGGACAAGGGCAAAGAGGGGCGGACAAGGGCAAAGAGGGGCGGGCATGTGCAGAGAATACGGGACAAGAGCAAAAAGGGGCAGACAAGGGCAAAGAGGGGCGGACAAGGGCAAGGAGGGGCGGACAAGGGCAAGGAGGGGCGGACAAGGGCAAGGAGGGATGGACTAGGGAAAAAGTGGGGGAACAAGGGCAAAGAGAGGCGGACAAGTTCAAAGAGGGGAAGACAAGGGCAAAGAGGTGCGGACAAGGGCAAAGAGGGGCGGACAAGTGCTGAGAATACGGGACAAGGGCAAAGAGGGGCGGACAAGGGCAAATAGGGGCGCACAAGAGCAAAGAGGGGCGGACAAGTGCTGAGAATACGGGAAAAGGTCAAAGAGGTGCGGACAAGGGCAAAGAGGGGCGGACAAGTACTGAGAATACGGGACAAGGGCAAAGAGGGGCGGACAAGTGCTGAGAATACGGGACAAGGGCAATGAGGGGCAGACAAGGGCAAAGAGGGGTGGACAAGGGCAAAGCGGGGCTGACAAATGCTGAGAATACGGGACAAGAGCAAAGAGGGTCAGACAAAGGAAAAGAGGGTGGGACAAGGGGAAATAGGGGCGGACAAGAGCAAAGAGGGACGACAAGGGCAAAGAGGGGCGGACAAAGTCAAAGTGGGGCGTAGAAGGGCAAAGAGGGGCGGACAAGTGCTGAGAATATGGGACAAAGGCAAAGAGGGGCAGACAAGGGCAAAGAGGGGCGGACAAGTGCTGAGAATACGGGACAAGGGTAAAGAGGGGCAGACAAGGGCAAAGAGGGGCGGACAAGGGCAAAGAGGGGCGGACAAGGGCAAAGAGGGGCGGACAAATGCTGAGAAAACGGGACAAGGTCAAAGAGGTGCGGACAAGGTCAAAGGGGGGCGGACAAGGTCAAAGGGGGGCGGACAAGGACAAAGAGGGTAGGACAAGGTCAAAGAGGGGCGGACAAGGGCAAAGAGGTGCGGTCAAGTGCTTAGAATAAAGGAAAAGGGCAAAAAGGGGCGGACAAGGGCAAAGAGGGGCGGAAAAGGGCAAAGAGGGGCTGACAAAAGCAAAGAGGGGCGGACAAGTGCAAAGAGGGGCAGACAAGGGCAAAGAGGGGCAGACAAGCGCTGAGAATACGGGACTAGGGCAAAGAGGGGAGGCCAAGGGATAAGAGGGGCGAACAAGTGCTGAGAATACGGGACAAGGGCAAAGAGGGTCGAACAAGGGCAAAGAGGGGCGGACAAGTGCTGAGAATACGGGACAAGGGCAAAGAGGGGCGGACAAAGGCAAAGAGGGACGAACAAGTGCGAAGAGGAGAGGACAAGTGCTGAGAAGAAGGGAAGAGGGCAAAGAAGGGCAGACAAGGGCAAGAGGGGGGGACAAGGGCAAAGAGAGGCGGAAAAGGGCAAAGATGGTCGGAAAAGGGCAAAGAGGGGCGGACAAGGGCAAAGAGGGGCGGACATGTGCGGAGAATACGGGACAAGAGCAAAGAGGTGCGGACAAGGGCAAAGAGGGGCGGACAAGGGCAAAGAGGGGCGGACAAGAGCAAAGAGGGGCGGACAAGTCAAAGAGGGACGGACAAGGGCAAAGCGGGGCTGACAAAGGCTGAGAATACGGGACAAGAGCAAAGAGGGTCGGACAAAGGAAAAGAGGGTGGGACAAGTGGAAATAGGGGCGGAGAAGGGCAAAGAGGGGCGGACAAAGGCAAAGAGGGACGGACAAAGTCAAAGTGGGGCGGAGAAGGGCAAAGAGGGGCGGACAAGTGCTGAGAATATGGGACAAAGGCAAAGAGGGGCAGACAAGGGCAAAGAGGGGCGGACAAGTGCTGAGAATACGGGACAAAGGCAAAGAGGGGCGGACAAGGGCAAAGAGGGGCGGACAAGGGCAAAGAGGGGCGGACAAGGGCAAAGAGGGGCGGACAAGGGCAAAGAGGGGCGGACAAGGACAAAGAGGGGCGGACAAATCCTGAGAAAACGGGACAAGGTCAAAGAGGTGCGGACAAGGTCAAAGGGGGGCGGACAAGGTCAAAGGGGGGCAGACAAGGACAAAGAGGGGAGGACAAGGTCAAAGAGGGGTGGACAAGGGCAAAGAGGTGCGGTCAAGTGCTTAGAATAAAGGAAAAGTGCAAAAAGGGGCGGACAAGGGCAAAGAGGGGCGGAAAAGGGCAAACAGGGGCTGACAAAAGCAAAGAAGGGCGGACAAGTGCAAAGAGGGGCAGACAAGGGCAAAGAGGGGCAGACAAGCGCTGAGAATACGGGACTAGGGCAAAGAGGGGAGGACAAGGGCAAAGAGGGGCGGACAAGTGCTGAGAATACGGGACAAGGGCAAAGAGGGTCGAACAAGGGCAAAGAGGGGCGGACAAGTGCTGAGAATACAGGACAAGGGCAAAGAGGGTCGGACAAAGGCAAAGAGGGGCGAACAAGTGCGAAGAGGAGCGGACAAGTGCTGAGAAGAAGGGAAGAGGGCAAAGAGGGGCAGACAAGGGCAAGAGGGGCGGACAAGTGCAAGGAGAAGCGGAAAAGGGCAAAGATGGTCGGAAAAGGGCAAAGAGGGGCGGACAAAGGCAAAGAGGGGCGGACATGTGCGGAGAATACGGGACAAGAGCAAAGAGGTGCGGACAAGGGCAAAGAGGGGCGGACAAGGGCAAAGAGGGGCGGACAAGGGCAAAGAGGGGCGGACAAGTCAAAGAGGGGCGGACAAGGGAAAAGAGGGGCGGACAAGAGCAAGGAGGGGCGGACAAGGGCAAAGAGGGGAGGACAAGGGCAAAGAGGGGCGGACAACGGCAAAGAGGGGCGGACAAGGGCAAAGAGGGGCGGACAAGGGCAAAGACGGGCGGACAAGGGCAAAGACGGGCGGACAAGTCCTGAGAATACGCGACAATGGCAAAGAGGGGCGGACAAGGGCAAAGAGGGGCGGACAACGGCAAAGAGGGGCGGACAATAGCTGAGAATACGGGACAAGTGCAAAGAGGGGCGGACAAGGGCAAAGAGGGGCGGACAAGGGCAAAGAGGGGCGGAAAATGGCAAAGAGCGGCGGAAAAGGTCAAAGAGGGGCGGACAAGGTAAAACAGGGCCGGGTAAGGGCAAAGAGTGTCGGACAAGTGCTGAGAATAGGGGACAAGGGCAAAGAGGGGCGGACAAGGGCAAAGAGGGGCGGACAAGGGCAAAGAGGGGCGGACAAGGGCAAAGAGGGGCGGACAAGGGGAAAGAGGGGCGGACAAGTGCAAAGAGGGGCGGACAAGGGCAAAGAGGGGCGGACAAGGGCAAAGAGGGGCGGACAAGGGCAAAGAGGGGCGGACAAGGGCAAAGAGGGGCGGACAAGGGCAACGAGGGGTGTACAAGTGCTGAGAATACGGGACAAGTGCAAAGAGGGTCGGACAAGGGCAAAGAGGGTCGGACAAGGGCAAAGAGGGTAGGACAAGGGCAAAGAGGGGCGGACAAGTGCTGAGAATACGGGAAAAGTGCAAAGAGGGTCGGACAAGTGCAAAGAGGGGCGCAAAAGTGTTGAGAATACGGGACAAGTGCAAAGAGGAGCGGACAAGTGCAAATAAGTGCGGAAAAGGTCCAAGAGGGGCGGACAAGGGCAAAGAGGGGCGGACAAGGGCAAAGAGGAGCGGACAAGAGTGCAGAATACGGGACAATGGCAAAGAGGGGCGGACAAGGGTAAGGAGGGGCGGACAAGGGCAAAGAGGGCCGGACAAGTGCTGAGAATACGGGAAAAGTGCAAAGAGGTGCGGACAAGGGAAAAGAGGGGCGGACAAAGGCAAAGAGGGGCGGACAAGGGCAAAGAGGGGCGGACAAGGGCAAAGAGGGGCGGACAAGGACAAAGAGGGGCGGACAAGGGCAAAGAGGGGTGGACAAGGGCAAAGAGGGGGGGACAAGTGCTGAGAATACGGGACAAGGGAAAAGAGGGGCGGACAAGGGCAAGGAGGGGCGGACAAGTGCAAAGAGGGGCGGACAAGAGCTGAGAATATTGGACAAGGGCAAAGAGTGGCGGACAAGGGCAAAGAGTGGCGGACAAGGGCAAAGAGGGGCGGACAAGGGCAAAGAGGGGCGGACAAGTGCTGAGAATACGGGACAAGGGCAAAGAGGGGCGGACAAGGGCAAAGAGGGTCGGACAAGAGCAAAGAGGGGCGGACAAGAGCAAAGAGGGGGGGACAAGTGCTGAGAATACGGGACAAGGGCAAAGAGGGTCGGACAAGGGCAAAGAGGGGCGGACAAGGGCAAAGAGGGGCGGACAAGTGCTGAGAATACGGGACAAGTGCAAAGAGGGGCGGACAAGTGCTGAGAATACGGGACAAGGGTAAAGAGGGGCGGACAAGGGCAAAGAGGGGCGGACAAGGGCAAATAGGGGCGTACAAGGGCAAAGAGGGGGGGACAAGTGCAAAGAGGGGCGGACAAGGTAAAAGAGGGTCGAGTAAGGGCAAAGAGTGTCGGAGAAGCGCTGAGAATAGGGGACAAGGTCAAAGAGGGGCGGACAAGGGCAAAGAGGGGAGGACAAGTGCAAAGAGGGGCGGACAAGAGCGGAGAATACGGGACAAGTGCAAAGAGAGGTGGACAAGGGCAAAGAGGGGCGGACAAGGGCAAAGAGGGCCGGACAAGTGCTGAGAATACGGGAAAAGGGCAAAGAGGGGCGGACAAGGGCAAAGAGGGGCGGACAAGGGCAAAGAGGGGCGGACAAGTGCAAAGAGGGGCGGACAAGGGCAAAGACGGGTGGACAAGGGCAAAGAGGATCGGACAAGGACAAAGAGGGGCGGACAAGGGCAAAGGGGGCAGACAATTTCTGAGAATACGGGACAAGGGCAAAGAGGGGCGGAGAAGTGCTGAGAATACGGGACAACATCAAAGAGGGGCGGACAAGGGCAAAGAGGGGCGGACAAGGGCAAAGAGGGGCGGACAAGGGCAAAGAGGGGTGGACAAGTCAAAGAGGGGCGGACAAGGGCAAATAGGGGCGGACAAGGACAAAGAGGGGCGGACAAGGGCAAAGAGAGGCAGACAAGTGCTGAGAATACGGGACAATGTCAAAGAGGGGCGGACATGGACTGAGAATATAGGACAAGGGCAAAGAGGGGCGGACAAGGGTAAAGAGGGGCGGACAAGGGTAAAGAGGGGCGTACAAGGGCAAAGAGGGGCGGACAAGGGCAAAGAGGGGCGGACAAGGGCAAAAAGGGGCGGACAAGGGCCAAGGGGGGCGGAAAAGGCCTGAGAATACAGGACAAGTGCAAAGAGGGGCGGACAAGGACTGAGAATACGGGACAAGGGCAACGAGGGGAGGACAAGGACAAAGAGGGGCGGACAAGTGCAAAGAGGGGCAGACAAGTGCAGAGAATACGGGCAAAGGGCAAAGAGGGGCGGACAGGGGCAAAGAGGGGCGGGCAAGGGCAAAGAGGGTCAGACGTGCAGATAATACGGGACAAGAGCAAAAAGGGGCGGACAAGGGAAAAGAGGGTCGGACAATGGCAAAGTCGGGAGGACAAGGGCAAAAAGGGGGTGGACAAGGGCAAAGAGGGGCGGAGAAGTTCAAAGAGGGGAAGACAAAGGCAAAGAGGGGCGGACAAGTGCTGAGAATAAGGGACAAGGGCAAAGAGGGTCGGAGAAGTGCTGAGAATACGGGACAAGAGCAAAGAGGGGCGGACAAGTGCAAAGAGGGGCAGACAAGTGCTGAGAAAACGGGACAAATGTAAAGAGAAGCCCACAAGGGCAAAGAGGGGCGGACAAGTGCAAAGAGGGGTGGACAAGGGCAAAGAGGGTCGGAAAAGGGCTGAGAATTCAGGACAAGGGCAAAGAGGGGCGGACAAGGACAAAGAGGGGCGGACAAAGTCAAAGTGGGGCGGAGAAGGGCAAAGAGGGGCGGACAAGTGCTGAGAATACGGGACAAGGGCAAAGGGGGGCGGACAAGGTCAAAGGCGTGCGGACAAGGTCAAAGAGGGGCGGACAAGGGCAAAGAGGTGCGGTCAAGTGCTTAGAATAAAGGAAAAGGGCAAAAAGGGGCGGACAAGGGCAAAGAGGGGCGGAAAAGTGCAAAGAGGGGCTGACAAAAGCAAAGAGGGGCGGACAAGTGCAAAGAGGGGCAGACAAGGGCAAAGAGGGGCAGACAAGCGCTGAGAATACGGGACTAGGGCAAAGAGGGGAGGACAAGGGCAAAGAGGGGCGGACCAGTGCTGAGAATACGGGACAAGGGCAAAGAGGGTCGAACAAGGGCAAAGAGGGGCGGACAAGTGCTGAGAATACGGGACAAGGGCAAAGAGGGGCGGACAAGGGCAAAGAGGGGCGAACAAGTGCGAAGAGGAGCGGACAAGTGCTGAGAAGAAGGGAAGAGGGCAAAGAGGGGCAGACAAGGGCAAGAGGGGCGGACAAGGGCAAAGAGAGGCGGAAAAGGGCAAAGATGGTCGGAAAAGGGCAAATAGGGGCGGACAAGGGCAAAGAGGGGCGGACAAGGGCAAAGAGGGGCGGACATGTGCGGAGAATACGGGACAAGAGCAAAGAGGTGCGGACAAGGGCAAAGAGGGGCGGACAAGGGCAAAGAGGGGCGGACAAGTCAAAGAGGGGCGGACAATGGCAAAGAGGGGTGGACAAGGGCAAAGAGGGGCGGACACGTACAAAGAGGGGCAGACACGGTCAAAGAGGGGCACATGAGTGCTGGGAATACAGGACAAAGGTGAAGAGGGGCAGACAAGGGCAAAGAGGGGCGGACAAGGGCAAAGAGGGGCGGACAAGGGCAAAGAGGGGCGGACAAGGGCAAAGAGGGGCGGACAAGGGCAAAGAGGGGCGGACAATAGCTGAGAATACAGGACAAATGCAAAGAGGGTTGGACAAGGCAAAGAGTGGCGGACAAAGGCAAGGAGGGGTGGAAAAGGGCAAAGAGGATCAGAGAAGGGCAAAGAGCGGCGGAAAAGGTCAAAGAGGGGCGGACAAGGTAAAACAGGGCCGGGTAAGGGCAAAGAGTGAAGGACAAGTGCTGAGAATAGGGGACAAGGGCAAAGAGGGGCGGACAAGGGCAAAGAGGGGCGGACAAGGGCAAAGAGGGGCGGACAAGGGCAAAGAGGGGCGGACAAGGGCAAAGAGGGGCGGACAAGGGCAAAGAGGGGCGGACAAGGGCAAAGAGGGGCGGACAAGGGGAAAGAGGGGCGGACAAGTGCAAAGAGGGGCGGACAAGGGCAAAGAGGGGTGGACAAGGGCAAAGAGGGGCGGACAAGGGCAAAGAGGGGCGGACAAGGGCAAAGAGGGGCGGACAAGGGCAACGAGGGGTGTACAAGTGCTGAGAATACGGGACAAGTGCAAAGAGGGTCGGACAAGGGCAAAGAGGGTCGGACAAGGGCAAAGAGGGTAGGACAAGGGCAAAGAGGGGCGGACAAGTGCTGAGAATACGGGAAAAGTGCAAAGAGGGTCCGACAAGTGCAAAGAGGGGCGCAAAAGTGTTGAGAATACGGGACAAGTGCAAAGAGGAGCGGACAAGTGCAAATAAGTGCGGAAAAGGTCCAAGAGGGGCGGACAAGGGCAAAGAGGGGCGGACAAGGGCAAAGAGGAGCGGACAAGAGTGCAGAATACGGGACAATGGCAAAGAGGGGCGGACAAGGGTAAGGAGGGGCGGACAAGGGCAAAGAGGGCCGGACAAGTGCTGAGAATACGGGAAAAGTGCAAAGAGGTGCGGACAAGGGAAAAGAGGGGCGGACAAAGGCAAAGAGGGGCGGACAAGGGCAAAGAGGGGCGGACAAGGGCAAAGAGGGGCGGACAAGGGCAAAGAGGGGTGGACAAGGGCAAAGAGGGGGGGACAAGTGCTGAGAATACGGGACAAGGGAAAAGAGGGGCGGACAAGGGCAAGGAGGGGCGGACAAGTGCAAAGAGGGGCGGACAAGAGCTGAGAATATTGGACAAGGGCAAAGAGTGGCGGACAAGGGCAAAGAGTGGCGGACAAGGGCAAAGAGGGGCGGACAAGGGCAAAGAGGGGCGGACAAGTGCTGAGAATACGGGACAAGGGCAAAGAGGGGCGGACAAGGGCAAAGAGGGTCGGACAAGAGCAAAGAGGGGCGGACAAGAGCAAAGAGGGGGGGACAAGTGCTGAGAATACGGGACAAGGGCAAAGAGGGTCGGACAAGGGCAAAGAGGGGCGGACAAGGGCAAAGAGGGGCGGACAAGTGCTGAGAATACGGGACAAGTGCAAAGAGGGGCGGACAAGTGCTGAGAATACGGGACAAGGGTAAAGAGGGGCGGACAAGGGCAAAGAGGGGCGGACAAGGGCAAATAGGGGCGTACAAGGGCAAAGAGGGGGGGACAAGTGCAAAGAGGGGCGGACAAGGTAAAAGAGGGTCGAGTAAGGGCAAAGAGTGTCGGAGAAGCGCTGAGAATAGGGGACAAGTTCAAAGAGGGGCGGACAAGGGCAAAGAGGGGAGGACAAGTGCAAAGAGGGGCGGACAAGAGCGGAGAATACGGGACAAGTGCAAAGAGAGGTGGACAAGGGCAAAGAGGGGCGGACAAGGGCAAAGAGGGCCGGACAAGTGCTGAGAATACGGGAAAAGGGCAAAGAGGGGCGGACAAGGGCAAAGAGGGGCGGACAAGGGCAAAGAGGGGCGGACAAGTGCAAAGAGGGGCGGACAAGGGCAAAGACGGGTGGACAAGGGCAAAGAGGATCGGACAAGGACAAAGAGGGGCGGACAAGGGCAAAGGGGGCAGACAATTGCTGAGAATACGGGACAAGGGCAAAGAGGGGCGGAGAAGTGCTGAGAATACGGGACAACATCAAAGAGGGGCGGACAAGGGCAAAGAGGGGCGGACAAGGGCAAAGAGGGGCGGACAAGGGCAAAGAGGGGTGGACAAGTCAAAGAGGGGCGGACAAGGGCAAATAGGGGCGGACAAGGACAAAGAGGGGCGGACAAGGGCAAAGAGAGGCAGACAAGTGCTGAGAATACGGGACAAGGTCAAAGAGGGGCGGACATGGACTGAGAATATAGGACAAGGGCAAAGAGGGGCGGACAAGGGTAAAGAGGGGCGGACAAGGGCAAAGAGGGGCGGACAAGGGCAAAGAGGGGCGGACAAGGGCAAAAAGGGGCGGACAAGGGCCAAGGGGGGCGGAAAAGGCCTGAGAATACAGGACAAGTGCAAAGAGGGGCGGACAAGGACTGAGAATACGGGACAAGGGCAACGAGGGGAGGACAAGGACAAAGAGGGGCGGACAAGTGCAAAGAGGGGCAGACAAGTGCAGAGAATACGGGCAAAGGGCAAAGAGGGGCGGACAGGGGCAAAGAGGGGCGGGCAAGGGCAAAGAGGGTCAGACGTGCAGATAATACGGGACAAGAGCAAAAAGGGGCGGACAAGGGAAAAGAGGGTCGGACAATGGCAAAGTCGGGAGGACAAGGGCAAAAAGGGGGTGGACAAGGGCAAAGAGGGGCGGAGAAGTTCAAAGAGGGGAAGACAAAGGCAAAGAGGGGCGGACAAGTGCTGAGAATAAGGGACAAGGGCAAAGAGGGTCGGAGAAGTGCTGAGAATACGGGACAAGAGCAAAGAGGGGCGGACAAGTGCAAAGAGGGGCAGACAAGTGCTGAGAAAACGGGACAAATGTAAAGAGAGGCCCACAAGGGCAAAGAGGGGCGGACAAGTGCAAAGAGGGGTGGACAAGGGCAAAGAGGGTCGGAAAAGGGCTGAGAATTCAGGACAAGGGCAAAGAGGGGCGGACAAGGACAAAGAGGGGCGGACAAAGTCAAAGTGGGGCGGAGAAGGGCAAAGAGGGGCGGACAAGTGCTGAGAATACGGGACAAGGGCAAAGGGGGGCGGACAAGGTCAAAGGCGTGCGGACAAGGTCAAAGAGGGGCGGACAAGGGCAAAGAGGTGCGGTCAAGTGCTTAGAATAAAGGAAAAGGGCAAAAAGGGGCGGACAAGGGCAAAGAGGGACGGAAAAGGGAAAAGAGGGGCTGACAAAAGCAAAGAGGGGCGGACAAGTGCAAAGAGGGGCAGACAAGGGCAAAGAGGGGCAGACAAGCGCTGAGAATACGGGACTAGGGCAAAGAGGGGAGGACAAGGGCAAAGAGGGGCGGACAAGTGCTGAGAATACGGGACAAGGGCAAAGAGGGTCGAACAACGGCAAAGAGGAGCGGACAAGTGCTGAGAAGAAGGGAAGAGGGCAAAGAGGGGCAGACAAGGGCAAGAGGGGCGGACAAGGGCAAAGAGAGGCGGAAAAGGGCAAAGATGGTCGGAAAAGGGCAAATAGGGGCGGACAAGGGCAAAGAGGGGCGGACATGTGCGGAGAATACGGGACAAGAGCAAAGAGGTGCGGACAAGGGCAAAGAGGGGCGGACAAGGGCAAAGAGGGGCGGACAAGTCAAAGAGGGGCGGACAATGGCAAAGAGGGGTGGACAAGGGCAAAGAGGGGTGGACACGGACAAAGAGGGGCAGACACGGTCAAAGAGGGGCAGATGAGTGCTGGGAATACAGGACAAAGGTGAAGAGGGGCGGACAAGGTCAAAGAGGGGCGGACAAGGGCAAAGAGGGGCGGACAAGGGCAAAGAGGGGCGGACAAGGGCAAAGAGGGGCGGACAATAGCTGAGAATACAGGACAAATGCAAAGAGGGTTGGACAAGGCAAAGAGTGGCGGACAAAGGCAAGGAGGGGTGGAAAAGGGCAAAGAGGATCAGAGAAGGGCAAAGAGGGGCGGACAAGGGCAAAGAGGGGTGGACAAGGGCAAAGAGGGGCGGACAAGAGCGGAGAATATTGGATAAGGCAAAGAGGGGCGGACAAGGGCAAAGAGGGGCGGACAATTGCTGAGAATACAGGAGAAGGGAAAAGAGGGGCGGACAAGGGCAAACAGGGGCGGACAAGGGCTAAGAGGTTTGGACAAGGGCAAAGAGGGGCAGACAAGTGCGGAGAATACGGGACAAGGGCAAAGAGGGGCGGACAAGGGCAAAGAAGGGCGGACAAGGGACAAGAGGGGCGGACAAGGGACAAGAGGGGCGGACAAGGGCAAAGAGGGGCGGACAAGAGCTGAGGACACGGGAAAAGGGCAAAGAGGGGCGTACAAGTGCTGAGAACACGGGACAAGGGCAAAGCGGGGCGGACAAGTGCTGAGAATACTGGACAAAGGCAAAGAGGGGGGGACAAGGGCAAAGAGGGGGGGACAAGGGCTAAGAGGGGGGGACAAGGGCAAAGAAGGGCGGACAAGTGCAAAGAGGGCCGGACAAAGGCAAAGAGGGCCGGACAAAGGCAAAGAGGGCCGGACAAGGGCAAAGAGGGCCGGAAAAGGGAAAAGACGGGCGGACAAGGGCTGAGAATACGGGACAAGGGCAAAGAGGGGCGGACTAGTGCAAAGAGGAGCGGACAAGGGCAAAGAGGAGCGGACAAGGGCAAAGAGGGGCGGACAAGGGCAAAGAGGGGCGGACAAGGGCAAAGAGGGGCGGACAAGTGCTGAGAATACGGGAGAAGGGCAAAGAGGGGCAGAAAAGGGGAAAGAGGGGCGGGAAAGGGCAAAGAGGGGCGGACAAGGGCAAAGAGGGGCGGACAAGGGCAAATACTGGCGGACAAGTGCTGAGAATACGGGACAAGGGCAAAGAGGGGCAGAAAGGTGTAAAGAGGGGCGGACAAGAGCAAAGAGGGGAGGACAACTGCAAAGAGGGGCGGACAAGGGCAAAGAGGGGAGGACAATGGCAAAGAGGGGCAGATAAGTTCTGAGAATACGGGACAAGGGCAAAGAGGAGCGGACAAGTGCTGAGAATACGGGACGAGGGCAAAGAGGGGCGGACAAGTGTAAAGAGGGGCGGACAAGTGCAAAGAGGGGTGGACAACGGCAAAGAGGGGCGGACAATTGCTGAGAATACGGGACAAATGCAAAGAGGGGTGGACAAGGCAAAGAGTGGCGGACAAAGGCAAGGAGGGGTGGAAAAGAGCAAAGAGGATCAGAGAAGGGAAAAGAGGGGCGGACAAGGGCAAAGAGGGGTGGACAAGGGCAAAGAGGGGCGGACAAGAGCGGAGAATATTGGACAAGGCAAAGAGGGGCGGACAAGGGCATAGAGGGGCGGACAATTGCTGAGAAAACAGGAGAAGGGAAAAGAGGGGCGGACAAGGGCAAACAGGGGCGGACAAGGGCTAAGAGGGGTGGACAAGGGCAAAGAGGGGCAGACAAGTGCGGAGAATACGGGACAAGGGCAAAGAGGGGCGGACAAAGGCAAAGAAGGGCGGAGAAGGGACAAGAGGGGCGGACAAGGGACAAGAGGGGCAGACAAGGGCAAAGAGGGGCGGACAAGAGCTGAGAACACGGGAAAAGGGCAAAGAGGGGCGTACAAGTACTGAGAACACGGGACAAGGACAAAGCGGGGGGGACAAGGGCAAAGCGGGGGGGACAAGGGCAAAGAGGGGGGGACAAGGGCAAAGAAGGGCGGACAAAGGCAAAGAGGGCCGGACAAGGGCAAAGAGGGCCGGAAAAGGGAAAAGACGGGCCGACAAGGGCTGAGAATACGGGACAAGGGCAAAGAGGGGCGGACAAGGGCAAAGAGGGACCGACAAGGGCAAAGATTGGCGGACAAAGGCAAAGAGGGGCGGACAAGATCAAGAGGGGCGGACAAGTGCTGAGAATACGGGACAAGGGCAAAGAGGGGCGGACAAGGGCAAAGAGGGGCGGACAAGGGCAAAGAGGTGCCGACAAGGGCAAAGAGGTGCGGACAAGGTCAAAGAGGTGCGGACAAGGGCAAAGAGGTGCGGACAAGGGCAAAGAGGTGCGGACAAGGGCAAAGAGGGGCGGCAAGTGCTGAGAATACAGGAGAAGGGCAAAGAGGGGCGGACAAGGGCAAAGAGGGGCGGACAAGGGCAAAGAGGGGCGGACAAGTGCAAAGAGGGGCGGACAAGGGCTACGAGGAGCGGACAAATGCTAAGAGGGGCGGACAAAGGCTTAGAATACGGGACAAGGGCAAAAAGGGGAGGACAAGGGCCAAGACTGGCGGACAAGGGCAAAGAGGGGCGGAAAATGGCAAAGAGGGGCGGAAAAGGGCAAAGAGGGGTGGAAAAGGGCAAAGAGGGGCGGACAAGTTAAAAGAGGGTCGGGTAAGGGCAAAGAGTGTGGGACAAGTGCTGAGAATAGGGGACAAGGGCAAAGAGGGGCGGACAAGGGCAAAGAGGGGCGGACAAGTGCTGAGAATATGGGACAAGGGCAAAGAGGGGCGGACAAGGGCAAAGTTGGGCGGACAAGTGCTGAGAAAATGGGACAAGGGCAATGAGTGGCGGACAAGGGCAAAGACGGGCGGACAAGGGCTGAGAATACGGGACAAGGGCAAAGAGCGGCGGACAAGGGCAAAGAGGGGCTGACAAGGGCAAAAATTGGCGGACAAGGGCAAAGAGGGGCGGCAAGTGCTGAAACTACAGGAGAAGGGCAAAGAGGGGCGGACAAGGGCAAAGACGGGCGGACAGGGGCAAAGACGGGCGGACAAGTGCTGAGAATACGGGACAAGGGCAAAGAGGGGCTGACAATGGCTAAGAGGGGCGGTCAAGGGCTAAGAGGGGCGGTCAAGGGCTAAGAGGGGCGGACAAGGGCTAAGAGGGGCAGACAAGGGCTTAGAATACGGGACAAGGGCAAAGAGTGGCGGACAAGGGCAAAGAGTGGCGGAAAATGGCAAAGAGGGGCGGAAAAGGGCAAAGAGGGGCGGAAAAGGGCAAAGAGGGGCGGACAAGGTAAAAGAGGGTCGGGTAAGGGCAAATAGTGTCGGACAAGTGCTGAGAATAGGGGACAAGGGCAAAGAGGGGCGGACAAGGGCAAAGAGGGGCAGACAAGGGCAAAGAGGGGCGGACAAGGGCAAAGAGGGGCGGACAAGGGCAAAGAGGGGCGGACAAGTGCTGAGAATATGGGACAAGGGCAAAGAGGGGCGGACAAGTGCAAAGTTGGGCGGACAAGTGCTGAGAATACGGGACAAGGGCAATGAGTTGCGGACAAGGGCAAAGACGGACGGACAAGGGCTGAGAATACGGGACATGGGCAAAGATTGGCGGACAAGGGCAAAGAGGGGCGGCAAGTGCTGAAACTACAGGAGAAGGGCAAAGAGGGGCGGACAAGGGCAAAGACGGGCGGACAGGGGCAAAGACGGGCGGACAAGTGCTGAGTATACGGGGCAACGGCAAAGAGGGGCGGACAAGGGCAAAGAGGGGCGGACAAGGGCAAAGAGGGGCTGACAATGGCTAAGAGGGGCGGTCAAGGGCTAAGAGGGGCGGTCAAGGGCTAAGAGGGGCGGACAAGTGCTAAGAGGGGCAGACAAGGGCTTAGAATACGGGACAAGGGCAAAGAGTGGCGGACAAGGGCAAAGAGTGGCGGAAAATGGCAAAGAGTGTCGGAAAATGGCAAAGAGGGGCGGAAAAGGGCAAAGAGGGGCGGAAAAGGGCAAAGAGGGGCAGACAAGGTAAAAGAGGGTCGGGTAAGGGCAAATAGTGTCGGACAAGTGCTGAGAATAGGGGACAAGGGCAAAGAGGGGCGGACAAGGGCAAAGAGGGGCGGACAAGGGCAAAGAGGGGCGGACAAGGGCAAAGAGGGGCGGACAAGATGGGAGAATACGGGACAAGTGCAAAGAGAGGCGGACAAGGGCAAAGAGGGGCGGACAAGGGCAAAGAGGGCCGGACAAGTGCTGAGAATATGGGACAAGGGCAAAGTGGGGCGGACAGGGGCAAAGAGGGGCGGACAAGGGCAAAGAGGGGCGGACAAGGACAAAGAGGGGCGGACAAGGACAAAGAGGGGCAGACAAGGACAAAGAGGGGCGGACAAGGACAAGGAGGGGCGGACAAGTGCTGAGAATACGGAACAAGGGCAAAGAGGGGCGGACAAGGGCAAAGAGGGGCGGACAAGTGCTGAGAATATTGGACAAGGGCAAAGAGGGGCGCACAAGGGCAAAGAGGGGCGGACAAGGGCAAAGAGGGGCGGACAAGGGCAAAGAGGGGCGGACAAGGGCAAAGAGGGGCGGACAAGTGCTGAGAATACGGGACAAGGGCAAAGAGGGGCAGAAAATGGGAAAGAGGGGCGGACAAGTGCTGAGAATACGGGACAAGGGCAAAGAGGGGCGGACAAGGGCAAAGAGGGGCGGACAAGGGCAAAGAGGGGCGGACAAGGGCAAAGAGGGGCGGACAAGGGCAAAGAGGGGCGGACAAGGGCAAAGAGGGGCGGACAAGGGCAAAGAGGGGCGGACAAGGGCAAAGAGGGGCGGACAAGGGCAAAGAGGGGCGGACAAGGGCAAAGAGGGGCGGACAAGTGCTGAGAATATGGGACAAAGGCAAAGAGGGGCGGACAAGTGCAAAGTTGGGCGGACAACTGCTGAGAATACGGGACAAGGGCAATGAGTGGCGGACAAGGGCAAAGACGGGCGGACAAGGGCAAAGGTTGGCGGACAAGGGCAAAGAGGGGCGGCAAGTGCTGAGACTACAGGAGAAGGGCAAAGAGGGGCGGACAAGGGCAAAGAGGGGCGGACAAGGGCAAAGAGGGGCGGACAAGGGCAAAGAGGGGCGGACAAGTGCTGAGTATACGGGACAACGGCAAAGAGGGGCGGACAAGGGCAAAGAGGGGCGGACAAGGGCAAAGAGGGGCGGACAAGGGGTAAGAGGGGCGGTCAAGGGCTAAGAGGGGCGGTCAAGGGCTAAGAGGGGCGGAAAAGGGCAAAGAGGGGCGGAAAAGGGCAAAGAGGGGCGGACAAGGTAAAAGAGGTTCGGGTAAGGGCAAAGAGTGTCGGACAAGCGCTGAGAATAGGGGACAAGGGCAAAGAGGGGCGGACAAGGGCAAAGAGGGGCGGAGAAGGGCAAAGAGGGGCGGACAAGGGCAAAGAGGGGCGGGCATGTGCAGAGAATACGGGACAAGAGCAAAAAGGGGCAGACAAGCGCAAAGAGGGGCGGACAAGGGCAAGGAGGGGCGGACAAGGGCAAGGAGGGGCGGACAATGGCAAGGAGGGGCGGACAAGGGAAAAAGTGGGGGAACAAGGGCAAAGAGGGGCGGACAAGTTCAAAGAGGGGAAGACAAGGGCAAAGAGGTGCAGACAAGTGCAAAGGAGCGGACAAGTGCTGAGAATACGGGACAAGGTCAAAGAGGGGCGGACAAGGGCAAATAGGGGCGCAGAAGGGCAAAGAGGGACGGACAAGTGCTGAGAATACGGGAAAAGGGCAAAGAGGTGCGGACAAGGGCAAAGAGGGGCGGACAAGTACTGAGAATACGGGACAAGGGCAAAGAGGGGCGGACAAGTGCTGAGAATACGGGACAAGGGCAATGAGGGGCAGACAAGGGCAAAGAGGGGTGGTCAAGGGCAAAGCGGGGCTGACAAATGCTGAGAATACGGGACGAGCAAAGAGGGTCGGACAAAGGAAAAGAGGGTGGGACAATGGGAAATAGGGGCGGAGAAGGGCAAAGAGGGGCGGACAAGTGCTGAGAATACGAGACAAAGGCAAAGAGGGGCAGACAAGGGCAAAGAGGGGCGGACAAATGCTGAGAATACGGGACAAGGGCAAAGAGGGGCGGACAAGGGCAAAGACGGGCGGACAAGTGCTGAGAATACGGGACAAGGGCAAAGAGGGGCGGACAAGGGCAAAGAGGGGCGAACAAGTGCGAAGAGGAGCGGACAAGTGCTGAGAAGAAGGGAAGAGGGCAAACAGGGGCAGACAAGGGCAAGAGGGGTGGACAAGGGCAAAGAGAGGCGGAAAAGGGCAAAGAGGGGCGGACAAGGGCAAAGAGGGGCGGACAAGGGCAAAGAGGGGCGGACATGTGCGGAGAATACGGGACAAGAGCAAAGAGGTGCAGACAAGGGCAAAGAGGGGCGGACAAGGGCAAAGAGGGGCGGACAAGTCAAAGAGGGGCAGACAATGGCAAAGAGGGGTGGACAAGGGCAAAGAGGGGCGGACACGGACAAAGAGGGGCAGACACGGTCAAAGAGGGGCAGACAAGTGCTGGGAATACAGGACAAAGGTGAGGAGAGGCGGACAAGGGCAAAGAGGGGCGGACAAGGGCAAAGAGGGGCGGACAAGGGCAAAGAGGGGCGGACAAGGGCAAAGAGGGGCGGACAAGGGCAAAGAGGGGCGGACAATAGCTGAGAATACAGGACAAATGCAAAGAGGGTTGGACAAGGCAAAGAGAGGCGGACAAAGGCAAGGAGGGGTGGAAAAGGGCAAAGAGGATCAGAGAAGGGCAAAGAGGGGCGGACAAGGGCAAAGAGGGGTGGACAAGGGCAAAGAGGGGCGGACAAGAGCGGAGAATATTGGACAAGGCAAAGAGGGGCGGACAATTGCTGAGAATACAGGAGAAGGGAAAAGAGGGGCGGACAAGGGAAAACAGGGGCGGACAAGGGCTAAGAGGGTTGGACAAGGGCAAAGAGGGGCAGACAACTGCGGAGAATACGGGACAAGGGCAAAGAGGGGCAGACAAGGGCAAAGAAGGGCGGACAAGGGACAAGAGGGGCGGACAAGGGACAAGAGGGGCGGACAAGGGACAAGAGGGGCGGACAAGAGCTGAGGACACGGGAAAAGGGCAAAGAGGGGCGTACAAGTGCTGAGAACACGGGACAAGGGCAAAGCGGGGCGGACAAGTGCTGAGAATACGGGACAAGGGCAAAGAGGGGGGGACAAGGGCAAAGAGGGGGGGACAAGGGCTAAGAGGGGGGGACAAGGGCTAAGAGGGGGGGACAAGGGCAAAGAAGGGCGGACAAGGGCAAAGAAGGCCGGACAAAGGCAAAGAGGGCCGGACAAAGGCAAAGAGGGCCGGACAAAGGCAAAGAGGGCCGGAAAATGGAAAAGACGGGCGGACAAGAGCTGAGAATACGGGACAAGGCCAAAGAGGGGCGGACTAGTGCAAAGAGGAGCGGACAAGGGCAAAGAGGAGCGGACAAGGGCAAAAAGGGGCGGACAAGGGCAAAGAGGGGCAGACAAGTGCTGAGAATACGGGAGAAGGGCAAAGAGGGGCAGAAAAGGGGAAAGAGGGGCGGGAAAGGGCAAAGAGGGGCGGACAAAGGCAAAGAGGGGCGGACAAGGGCAAAGATGGGCGGACAAGTGCTGAGAATATGGGACAAGGGCAAAGAGGGGCGGACAAGGGCAAAGAGGGGCAGACAAGGGCAAAGAGGGGCGGACAAGGGCAAAGAGGGGCGGACAAGGGCAAAGAGGGGCGGACAATTGCTGAGAATACGGACAAGGGCTAAGAGGGGCGGACAAGGGCAAATAGGGGCGGACAAGTGCTGAGAATACGGGACAATGGCAATGAGGGGCGGACAAGTGCAAAGAGGGGCGGACAAGAGCAAAGAGAGGCGGACAAGTGCCAAGAGGTGCGGACAAGACCGGAGAATACGGGACAAGGGCAAAGAGGGGCGGACAAGGTCAAAGAGGGGCGGACAAGGGCAAATAGGGGCGGACAAGTGCTGAGAATACGGGACAACGGCAAAGAGGGGCGGACAAGGGCAAAGAGGGGCGGACAAGGGCAAAGAGGGGCGGACAAGGGGTAAGAGGGGCGGTCAATGGCTAAGAGGGGCGGTCAAGGGCTAAGAGGGGCGGAAAAGGGCAAAGAGGGGCGGAAAAGGGCAAAGAGGGGTGGACAAGGTAAAAGAGGTTCGGGTAAGGGCAAAGAGTGTCGGACAAGCGCTGAGAATAGGGGACAAGGGCAAAGAGGGGCGGACAAGGGCAAAGAGGGGCGGAGAAGGGCAAAGAGGGGCGGACAAGGGCAAAGAGGGGCGGGCATGTGCAGAGAATACGGGACAAGAGCAAAAAGGGGCAGACAAGCGCAAAGAGGGGCGGACAAGGGCAAGGAGGGGCGGACAAGGGCAAGGAGGGGCGGACAAGGGCAAGGAGGGGCGGACAAGGGAAAAAGTGGGGGAACAAGGGCAAAGAGGGGCGGACAAGTTCAAAGAGGGGAAGACAAGGGCAAAGAGGTGCAGACAAGTGCAAAGTAGCGGACAAGTGCTGAGAATACGGGACAAGGTCAAAGAGGGGCGGACAAGGGCAAATAGGGGCGCAGAAGGGCAAAGAGGAACGGACAAGTGCTGAGAATACGGGAAAAGGGCAAAGAGGTGCGGACAAGGGCAAAGAGGGGCGGACAAGTACTGAGAATACGGGACAAGGGCAAAGAGGGGCGGACAAGTGCTGAGAATACGGGACAAGGGCAATGAGGGGCAGACAAGGGCAAAGAGGGGTGGTCAAGGGCAAAGCGGGGCTGACAAATGCTGAGAATACGGGACGAGCAAAGAGGGTCGGACAAAGGAAAAGAGGGTGGGACAAGGGGAAATAGGGGCGGAGAAGGGCAAAGAGGGGCGGACAAGTGCTGAGAATACGGGACAAAGGCAAAGAGGGGCAGACAAGGGCAAAGAGGGGCGGACAAATGCTGAGAATACGGGACAAGGGCAAAGAGGGGCGGACAAGGGCAAAGACGGGCGGACAAGTGCTGAGAATACGGGAGAAGGGCAAAGAGGGGCGGACAAGGGCAAAGAGGGGCGAACAAGTGCGAAGAGGAGCGGACAAGTGCTGAGAAGAAGGGAAGAGGGCAAACAGGGGCAGACAAGGGCAAGAGGGGTGGACAAGGGCAAAGAGAGGCGGAAAAGGGCAAAGAGGGGCGGACAAGGGCAAAGAGGGGCGGACAAGGGCAAAGAGGGGCGGACATGTGCGGAGAATACGGGACAAGAGCAAAGAGGTGCAGACAAGGGCAAAGAGGGGCGGACAAGGGCAAAGAGGGGCGGACAAGTCAAAGAGGGGCAGACAATGGCAAAGAGGGGTGGACAAGGGCAAAGAGGGGCGGACACGGACAAAGAGGGGCAGACACGGTCAAAGAGGGGCAGACAAGTGCTGGGAATACAGGACAAAGGTGAGGAGAGGCGGACAAGGGCAAAGAGGGGCGGACAAGGGCAAAGAGGGGCGGACAAGGGCAAAGAGGGGCGGACAAGGGCAAAGAGGGGCGGACAAGGGCAAAGAGGGGCGGACAATAGCTGAGAATACAGGACAAATGCAAAGAGGGTTGGACAAGGCAAAGAGTGGCGGACAAAGGCAAGGAGGGGTGGAAAAGGGCAAAGAGGATCAGAGAAGGGCAAAGAGGGGCGGACAAGGGCAAAGAGGGGTGGACAAGGGCAAAGAGGGGCGGACAAGAGCGGAGAATATTGGACAAGGCAAAGAGGGGCGGACAATTGCTGAGAATACAGGAGAAGGGAAAAGAGGGGCGGACAAGGGAAAACAGGGGCGGACAAGGGCTAAGAGGGTTGGACAAGGGCAAAGAGGGGCAGACAAGTGCGGAGAATACGGGACAAGGGCAAAGAGGGGCAGACAAGGGCAAAGAAGGGCGGACAAGGGACAAGAGGGGCGGACAAGGGACAAGAGGGGCGGACAAGGGACAAGAGGGGCGGACAAGAGCTGAGGACACGGGAAAAGGGCAAAGAGGGGCGTACAAGTGCTGAGAACACGGGACAAGGGCAAAGCGGGGCGGACAAGTGCTGAGAATACGGGACAAGGGCAAAGAGGGGGGGACAAGGGCAAAGAGGGGGGGACAAGGTCTAAGAGGGGGGGACAAGGGCAAAGAAGGGCGGACAAGGGCAAAGAAGGCCGGACAAAGGCAAAGAGGGCCGGACAAAGGCAAAGAGGGCCGGACAAAGGCAAAGAGGGCCGGAAAATGGAAAAGACGGGCGGACAAGAGCTGAGAATACGGGACAAGGCCAAAGAGGGGCGGACTAGTGCAAAGAGGAGCGGACAAGGGCAAAGAGGAGCGGACAAGGGCAAAAAGGGGCGGACAAGGGCAAAGAGGGGCGGACAAGTGCTGAGAATACGGGAGAAGGGCAAAGAGGGGCAGAAAAGGGGAAAGAGGGGCGGGAAAGGGCAAAGAGGGGCGGACAAAGGCAAAGAGGGGCGGACAAGGGCAAAGATGGGCGGACAAGTGCTGAGAATATGGGACAAGGGCAAAGAGGGGCGGACAAGGGCAAAGAGGGGCAGACAAGGGCAAAGAGGGGCGGACAAGGGCAAAGAGGGGCGGACAAGGGCAAAGAGGGGCGGACAATTGCTGAGAATACGGACAAGGGCTAAGAGGGGCGGACAAGGGCAAATAGGGGCGGACAAGTGCTGAGAATACGGGACAATGGCAATGAGGGGCGGACAAGTGCAAAGAGGGGCGGACAAGAGCAAAGAGAGGCGGACAAGTGCCAAGAGGTGCGGACAAGACCGGAGAATACGGGACAAGGGCAAAGAGGGGCGGACAAGGTCAAAGAGGGGCGGACAAGGGCAAATAGGGGCGGACAAGTGCTGAGAATACGGGACAAGGGCAAAGAGGGGCAGAAAGGTGTAAAGAGGGGCGGACAAGAGCAAAGAGGGGAGGACAACTGCAAAGAGGGGCGGACAAGGGCAAAGAGGGGTGGACAAGTCAAAGAGGGGCGGACAAGGGCAAATAGTGGCGGACAAGGACAAAGAGGGGCGGACAAGGGCAAAGAGAGGCAGACAAGTGCTGAGAATACGGGACAAGGTCAAAGAGGGGCGGACATGGACTGAGAATATAGGACAAGGGCAAAGAGGGGCGGACAAGGGTAAAGAGGGGCGGACAAGGGTAAAGAGGGGCGTACAAGGGCAAAGAGGGGCGGACAAGGGCAAAGAGGGGCGGACAAGGGTAAAAAGGGGCGAACAAGGGCCAAGGGGGGCGGAAAAGGCCTGAGAATACAGGACAAGTGCAAAGAGGGGCGGACAAGGACTGAGAATACGGGACAAGGGCAACGAGGGGAGGACAAGGACAAAGAGGGGCGGACAAGTGCAAAGAGGGGCAGACAAGTGCAGAGAATACGGGCAAAGGGCAAAGAGGGGCGGACAGGGGCAAAGAGGGGCGGGCAAGGGCAAAGAGGGTCAGACGTGCAGATAATACGGGACAAGAGCAAAAAGGGGCGGACAAGGGAAAAGAGGGTCGGACAATGGCAAAGTCGGGAGGACAAGGGCAAAAAGGGGGTGGACAAGGGCAAAGAGGGGCGGAGAAGTTCAAAGAGGGGAAGACAAAGGCAAAGAGGGGCGGACAAGTGCTGAGAATAAGGGACAAGGGCAAAGAGGGTCGGAGAAGTGCTGAGAATACGGGACAAGAGCAAAGAGGGGCGGACAAGTGCAAAGAGGGGCAGACAAGTGCTGAGAAAACGGGACAAATGTAAAGAGAGGCCCACAAGGGCAAAGAGGGGCGGACAAGTGCAAAGAGGGGTGGACAAGGGCAAAGAGGGTCGGAAAAGGGCTGAGAATTCAGGACAAGGGCAAAGAGGGGCGGACAAGGACAAAGAGGGGCGGACAAAGTCAAAGTGGGGCGGAGAAGGGCAAAGAGGGGCGGACAAGTGCTGAGAATACGGGACAAGGGCAAAGGGGGGCGGACAAGGTCAAAGGCGTGCGGACAAGGTCAAAGAGGGGCGGACAAGGGCAAAGAGGTGCGGTCAAGTGCTTAGAATAAAGGAAAAGGGCAAAAAGGGGCGGACAAGGGCAAAGAGGGGCGGAAAAGGGAAAAGAGGGGCTGACAAAAGCAAAGAGGGGCGGACAAGTGCAAAGAGGGGCAGACAAGGGCAAAGAGGGGCAGACAAGCGCTGAGAATACGGGACTAGGGCAAAGAGGGGAGGACAAGGGCAAAGAGGGGCGGACAAGTGCTGAGAATACGGGACAAGGGCAAAGAGGGTCGAACAAGGGCAAAGAGGGGCGGACAAGGGCTGAGAATACGGGACAAGGGCAAAGAGGGGCGGACAAGGGCAAAGAGGGGCGAACAAGTGCGAAGAGGAGCGGACAAGTGCTGTGAAGAAGGGAAGAGGGCAAAGAGGGGCAGACAAGGGCAAGAGGGGCGGACAAGGGCAAAGAGAGGCGGAAAAGGGCAAAGATGGTCGGAAAAGGGCAAATAGGGGCGGACAAGGGCAAAGAGGGGTGGACATGTGCGGAGAATACGGGACAAGAGCAAAGAGGTGCGGACAAGGGCAAAGAGGGGCGGACAAGGGCAAAGAGGGGCGGACAAGTCAAAGAGGGGCGGACAATGGCAAAGAGGGGTGGACAAGGGCAAAGAGGGGCGGACACGGACAAAGAGGGGCAGACACGGTCAAAGAGGGGCAGATGAGTGCTGGGAATACAGGACAAAGGTGAAGAGGGGCGGACAAGGTCAAAGAGGGGCGGACAAGGGCAAAGAGGGGCGGACAAGGGCAAAGAGGGGCGGACAAGGGCAAAGAGGGGCGGACAATAGCTGAGAATACAGGACAAATGCAAAGAGGGTTGGACAAGGCAAAGAGTGGCGGACAAAGGCAAGGAGGGGTGGAAAAGGGCAAAGAGGATCAGAGAAGGGCAAAGAGGGGCGGACAAGGGCAAAGAGGGGTGGACAAGGGCAAAGAGGGGCGGACAAGAGCGGAGAATATTGGATAAGGCAAAGAGGGGCGGACAAGGGCAAAGAGGGGCGGACAATTGCTGAGAATACAGGAGAAGGGAAAAGAGGGGTGGACAAGGGCAAACAGGGGCGGACAAGGGCTAAGAGGTTTGGACAAGGGCAAAGAGGGGCAGACAAGTGCGGAGAATACGGGACAAGGGCAAAGAGGGGCAGACAAGGGCAAAGAAGGGCGGACAAGGGACAAGAGGATCGGACAAGGGACAAGAGGGGCAGACAAGGGCAAAGAGGGGCGGACAAGAGCTGAGGACACGGGAAAAGTGCAAAGAGGGGCGTACAAGTGCTGAGAACACGGGACAAGGGCAAAGCGGGGCGGACAAGTGCTGAGAATACTGGACAAAGGCAAAGAGGGGGGGACAAGGGCAAAGAGGGGGGGACAAGGGCTAAGAGGGGGGGACAAGGGCAAAGAAGGGCGGACAAGTGCAAAGAGGGCCGGACAAAGGCAAAGAGGGCCGGACAAAGGCAAAGAGGGCCGGACAAGGGCAAAGAGGGCCGGAAAAGGGAAAAGACGGGCGGACAAGGGCTGAGAATACGGGACAAGGGCAAAGAGGGGCGGACTAGTGCAAAGAGGAGCGGACAAGGGCAAAGAGGAGCGGACAAGGGCAAAGAGGGGCGGACAAGTGCTGAGAATACGGGAGAAGGGCAAAGAGGGGCAGAAAAGGGGAAAGAGGAGCGGGAAAGGGCAAAGAGGGGCGGACAAGGGCAAAGAGGGGCGGACAAATGCTGAGAATATGGGACAAGGGCAAAGAGGGGCGGACAAGTGCAAAGAGGGGCAGACAAGGCCAAAGAGGGGCAGACAAGGGCAAAGAGGGGCGGACAAGGGCAAAGAGGGGCGGACAAGGGCAAAGAGGGGCGGACAATTGCTGAGAATACGGACAAGGGCTAAGAGGGGCGGACAAGGGCAAATAGGGGCGGACAAGTGCTGAGAATACGGGACAAGGGCAATGAGGGGCGGACAAGTGCAAAGAGGGGCGGACAAGAGCAAAGAGAGGCGGACAAGTGCCAAGAGGTGCGGACAAGACCGGAGAATACGGGACAAGGGCAAAGAGGGGCGGACAAGGTCAAAGAGGGGCGGACAAGGGCAAATACTGGCGGACAAGTGCTGAGAATACGGGACAAGGGCAAAGAGGGGCAGAAAGGTGTAAAGAGGGGCGGACAAGAGCAAAGAGGGGAGGACAACTGCAAAGAGGGGCGGACAAGGGCAAAGAGGGGAGGACAATGGCAAAGAGGGGCAGATAAGTTCTGAGAATACGGGACAAGGGCAAAGAGGAGCGGACAAGTGCTGAGAATACGGGACGAGGGCAAAGAGGGGCGGACAAGTGTAAAGAGGGGCGGACAAGTGCAAAGAGGGGTGGACAACGGCAAAGAGGGGCGGACAATTGCTGAGAATACGGGACAAATGCAAAGAGGGGTGGACAAGGCAAAGAGTGGCGGACAAAGGCAAGGAGGGGTGGAAAAGAGCAAAGAGGATCAGAGAAGGGAAAAGAGGGGCGGACAAGGGCAAAGAGGGGTGGACAAGGGCAAAGAGGGGCGGACAAGAGCGGAGAATATTGGACAAGGCAAAGAGGGGCGGACAAGGGCATAGAGGGGCGGACAATTGCTGAGAAAACAGGAGAAGGGAAAAGAGGGGCGGACAAGGGCAAACAGGGGCGGACAAGGGCTAAGAGGGGTGGACAAGGTCAAAGAGGGGCAGACAAGTGCGGAGAATACGGGACAAGGGCAAAGAGGGGCGGACAAAGGCAAAGAAGGGCGGAGAAGGGACAAGAGGGGCGGACAAGGGACAAGAGGGGCAGACAAGGGCAAAGAGGGGCGGACAAGAGCTGAGAACACGGGAAAAGGGCAAAGAGGGGCGTACAAGTACTGAGAACACGGGACAAGGACAAAGCGGGGGGGACAAGGGCAAAGCGGGGGGGACAAGGGCAAAGAGGGGGGGACAAGGGCAAAGAAGGGCGGACAAAGGCAAAGAGGGCCGGACAAGGGCAAAGAGGGCCGGAAAAGGGAAAAGACGGGCCGACAAGGGCTGAGAATACGGGACAAGGGCAAAGAGGGGCGGACAAGGGCAAAGAGGGACCGACAAGGGCAAAGATTGGCGGACAAAGGCAAAGAGGGGCGGACAAGATCAAGAGGGGCGGACAAGTGCTGAGAATACGGGACAAGGGCAAAGAGGGGCGGACAAGGGCAAAGAGGGGCGGACAAGGGCAAAGAGGTGCCGACAAGGGCAAAGAGGTGCGGACAAGGTCAAAGAGGTGCGGACAAGGGCAAAGAGGTGCGGACAAGGGCAAAGAGGTGCGGACAAGGGCAAAGAGGGGCGGCAAGTGCTGAGAATAGAGGAGAAGGGCAAAGAGGGGCGGACAAGGGCAAAGAGGGGCGGACAAGGGCAAAGAGGGGCGGACAAGGACAAAGACGGGCGGACAAGCGCTGAGAGTAAGGGACAAGGGCAAAGAGGGGCGGACAATTGCAAAGAGGGGCGGACAAGGGCTACGAGGAGCGGACAAATGCTAAGAGGGGCGGACAAAGGCTTAGAATACGGGACAAGGGCAAAAAGGAGAGGACAAGGGCCAAGAGTGGCGGACAAGGGCAAAGAGGGGCGGAAAATGGCAAAGAGTGGCGGAAAAGGGCAAAGAGGGGTGGAAAAGGGCAAAGAGGGGCGGACAAGTTAAAAGAGGGTCGGGTAAGGGCAAAGAGTGTGGGACAAGTGCTGAGAATAGGGGACAAGGGCAAAGAGGGGCGGACAAGGGCAAAGAGGGGCGGACAAGTGCTGAGAATATGGGACAAGGGCAAAGAGGGGCGGACAAGGGCAAAGTTGGGCGGACAAGTGCTGAGAAAATGGGACAAGGGCAATGAGTGGCGGACAAGGGCAAAGACGGGCGGACAAGGGCTGAGAATACGGGACAAGGGCAAAGAGCGGCGGACAAGGGCAAAGAGGGGCTGACAAGGGCAAAAATTGGCGGACAAGGGCAAAGAGGGGCGGCAAGTGCTGAAACTACAGGAGAAGGGCAAAGAGGGGCGGACAAGGGCAAAGACGGGCGGACAGGGGCAAAGACGGGCGGACAAGTGCTGAGAATACGGGACAAGGGCAAAGAGGGGCTGACAATGGCTAAGAGGGGCGGTCAAGGGCTAAGAGGGGCGGTCAAGGGCTAAGAGGGGCGGACAAGGGCTAAGAGGGGCAGACAAGGGCTTAGAATACGGGACAAGGGCAAAGAGTGGCGGACAAGGGCAAAGAGTGGCGGAAAATGGCAAAGAGGGGCGGAAAAGGGCAAAGAGGGGCGGAAAAGGGCAAAGAGGGGCGGACAAGGTAAAAGAGGGTCGGGTAAGGGCAAATAGTGTCGGACAAGTGCTGAGAATAGGGGACAAGGGCAAAGAGGGGCGGACAAGGGCAAAGAGGGGCAGACAAGGGCAAAGAGGGGCGGACAAGGGCAAAGAGGGGCGGACAAGGGCAAAGAGGGGCGGACAAGGGCAAAGAGGGGCGGACAAGACGGGAGAATACGGGACAAGTGCAAAGAGAGGCGCACAAGGGCAAAGAGGGGCGGACAAGGGCAAAGAGGGCCGAAAAAGTGCTGAGAATATGGGACAAGGGCAAAGAGGGGCGGAAAAGGGCAAAGTTGGGCGGACAAGTGCTGAGAATACGGGACAAGGGCAATGAGTGGCGGACAAGGGCAAAGACGGACGGACAAGGGCTGAGAATACGGGACAAGGGCAAAGATTGGCGGACAAGGGCAAAGAGGGGCGGCAAGTGCTGAAACTACAGGAGAAGGGCAAAGAGGGGCTGACAAGGGCAAAGACGGGCGGACAGGGGCAAAGACGGGCGGACAAGTGCTGAGTATACGGGACAACGGCAAAGAGGGGCGGACAAGGGCAAAGAGGGGCGGACAAGGGCAAAGAGGGGCTGACAATGGCTAAGAGGGGCGGTCAAGGGCTAAGAGGGGCGGTCAAGGGCTAAGAGGGGCGGACAAGTGCTAAGAGGGGCAGACAAGGGCTTAGAATACGGGACAAGGGCAAAGAGTGGCGGACAAGGGCAAAGAGTGGCGGAAAATGGCAAAGAGGGGCGGAAAATGGCAAAGAGGGGCGGAAAATGGCAAAGAGGGGCGGAAAAGGGCAAAGAGGGGCGGAAAAGGGCAAAGAGGGGCGGAAAAGGGCAAAGAGGGGCAGACAAGGTAAAAGAGGGTCGGGTAAGGGCAAATAGTGTCGGACAAGTGCTGAGAATAGGGGACAAGGGCAAAGAGGGGCGGACAAGGGCAAAGAGGGGCGGACAAGGGCAAAGAGGGGCGGACAAGGGCAAAGAGGGGCGGACAAGGGCAAAGAGGGGCGGACAAGGGCAAAGAGGGGCGGACAAGGGCAAAGAGGGGCGGACAAGGGCAAAGAGGGGCGGACAAGATGGGAGAATATGGGACAAGTGCAAAGAGAGTCGGACAAGGGAAAAGAGGGGCGGACAAGGGCAAAGAGGGCCGGACAAGTGCTGAGAATATGGGACAAGGGCAAAGAGGGGCGGACAAGGGCAAAGAGGGCCGGACAAGGGCAAAGAGGGGCGGACAAGGGCAAAGAGGGGCGGACAAGGACAAAGAGGGGCGGACAAGGACAAGGAGGGGCGGACAAGGACAAGGAGGGGCGGACAAGGACAAGGAGGGGCGGACAAGTGCTGAGAATAAGGAACAAGGGCAAAGAGGGGCGGACAAGGGCAAAGAGGGGCGGACAAGGGCAAAGAGGGGCGGACAAGGGCAAAGAGGGGCGGACAAGGGCAAAGAGGGGCGGACAAGATGGGAGAATACGGGACAAGTGCAAAGAGAGGCGGACAAGGGAAAAGAGGGGCGGACAAGGGCAAAGAGGGCCGGACAAGTGCTGAGAATATGGGACAAGGGCAAAGTGGGGCGGACAGGGGCAAAGAGGGGCGGACAAGGGCAAAGAGGGGCGGACAAGGACAAAGAGGGGCGGACAAGGACAAAGAGGGGCAGACAAGGACAAAGAGGGGCGGACAAGGACAAGGAGGGGCGGACAAGTGCTGAGAATATGGAACAAGGGCAAAGAGGGGCGGACAAGGGCAAAGAGGGGCGGACAAGTGCTGAGAATATTGGACAAGGGCAAAGAGGGGCGCACAAGGGCAAAGAGGGGCGGACAAGGGCAAAGAGGGGCGGACAAGGGCAAAGAGGGGCGGACAAGGGCAAAGAGGGGCGGACAAGTGCTGAGAATACGGGACAAGGGCAAAGAGGGGCAGAAAATGGGAAAGAGGGGCGGACAAGTGCTGAGAATACGGGACAAGGGCAAAGAGGGGCGGACAAGGTCAAAGAGGGGCGGACAAGGTCAAAGAGGGGCGGACAAGGGCAAAGAGGTGCGGACAAGTGCTGAGAATACGGGACAAGGGCAAAGAGGGGCAGAAAATGGGAAAGAGGGGCGGACAAGTGCTGAGAATACGGGACAAGGGCAAAGAGGGGCGGACAAGGTCAAAGAGGGGCGGACAAGGGCAAAGAGGGGCGGACAAGGGCAAAGAGGTGCGGACAAGGGCAAAGAGGGGCGGACAAGGGCAAAGAGGGGCGGACAAGGGCAAAGAGGGGCGGACAAGGGCAAAGAGGGGCAGATAAGTTCTGAGAATACGGGACAAGGGCAAAGAGGAGCGGACAAGTGCTGAGAATACGGGACGAGGGCAAAGAGGGGCGGACAAGTGTAAAGAGGGGCGGACAAGTGCAAAGAGGGGTGGACAACGGCAAAGAGGGGCGGACAATTGCTGAGAATACGGGACAAATGCAAAGAGGGGTGGACAAGGCAAAGAGTGGCGGACAAAGGCAAGGAGGGGTGGAAAAGAGCAAAGAGGATCAGAGAAGGGAAAAGAGGGGCGGACAAGGGCAAAGAGGGGTGGACAAGGGCAAAGAGGGGCGGACAAGAGCGGAGAATATTGGACAAGGCAAAGAGGGGCGGACAAGGGCATAGAGGGGCGGACAATTGCTGAGAAAACAGGAGAAGGGAAAAGAGGGGCGGACAAGGGCAAACAGGGGCGGACAAGGGCTAAGAGGGGTGGACAAGGTCAAAGAGGGGCAGACAAGTGCGGAGAATACGGGACAAGGGCAAAGAGGGGCGGACAAAGGCAAAGAAGGGCGGAGAAGGGACAAGAGGGGCGGACAAGGGACAAGAGGGGCAGACAAGGGCAAAGAGGGGCGGACAAGAGCTGAGAACACGGGAAAAGGGCAAAGAGGGGCGTACAAGTACTGAGAACACGGGACAAGGACAAAGCGGGGGGGACAAGGGCAAAGCGGGGGGGACAAGGGCAAAGAGGGGGGGACAAGGGCAAAGAAGGGCGGACAAAGGCAAAGAGGGCCGGACAAGGGCAAAGAGGGCCGGAAAAGGGAAAAGACGGGCCGACAAGGGCTGAGAATACGGGACAAGGGCAAAGAGGGGCGGACAAGGGCAAAGAGGGACCGACAAGGGCAAAGATTGGCGGACAAAGGCAAAGAGGGGCGGACAAGATCAAGAGGGGCGGACAAGTGCTGAGAATACGGGACAAGGGCAAAGAGGGGCGGACAAGGGCAAAGAGGGGCGGACAAGGGCAAAGAGGTGCCGACAAGGGCAAAGAGGTGCGGACAAGGTCAAAGAGGTGCGGACAAGGGCAAAGAGGTGCGGACAAGGGCAAAGAGGTGCGGACAAGGGCAAAGAGGGGCGGCAAGTGCTGAGAATAGAGGAGAAGGGCAAAGAGGGGCGGACAAGGGCAAAGAGGGGCGGACAAGGGCAAAGAGGGGCGGACAAGGACAAAGACGGGCGGACAAGCGCTGAGAGTAAGGGACAAGGGCAAAGAGGGGCGGACAATTGCAAAGAGGGGCGGACAAGGGCTACGAGGAGCGGACAAATGCTAAGAGGGGCGGACAAAGGCTTAGAATACGGGACAAGGGCAAAAAGGAGAGGACAAGGGCCAAGAGTGGCGGACAAGGGCAAAGAGGGGCGGAAAATGGCAAAGAGTGGCGGAAAAGGGCAAAGAGGGGTGGAAAAGGGCAAAGAGGGGCGGACAAGTTAAAAGAGGGTCGGGTAAGGGCAAAGAGTGTGGGACAAGTGCTGAGAATAGGGGACAAGGGCAAAGAGGGGCGGACAAGGGCAAAGAGGGGCGGACAAGTGCTGAGAATATGGGACAAGGGCAAAGAGGGGCGGACAAGGGCAAAGTTGGGCGGACAAGTGCTGAGAAAATGGGACAAGGGCAATGAGTGGCGGACAAGGGCAAAGACGGGCGGACAAGGGCTGAGAATACGGGACAAGGGCAAAGAGCGGCGGACAAGGGCAAAGAGGGGCTGACAAGGGCAAAAATTGGCGGACAAGGGCAAAGAGGGGCGGCAAGTGCTGAAACTACAGGAGAAGGGCAAAGAGGGGCGGACAAGGGCAAAGACGGGCGGACAGGGGCAAAGACGGGCGGACAAGTGCTGAGAATACGGGACAAGGGCAAAGAGGGGCTGACAATGGCTAAGAGGGGCGGTCAAGGGCTAAGAGGGGCGGTCAAGGGCTAAGAGGGGCGGACAAGGGCTAAGAGGGGCAGACAAGGGCTTAGAATACGGGACAAGGGCAAAGAGTGGCGGACAAGGGCAAAGAGTGGCGGAAAATGGCAAAGAGGGGCGGAAAAGGGCAAAGAGGGGCGGAAAAGGGCAAAGAGGGGCGGAAAAGGGCAAAGAGGGGCGGACAAGGTAAAAGAGGGTCGGGTAAGGGCAAATAGTGTCGGACAAGTGCTGAGAATAGGGGACAAGGGCAAAGAGGGGCGGACAAGGGCAAAGAGGGGCAGACAAGGGCAAAGAGGGGCGGACAAGGGCAAAGAGGGGCGGACAAGGGCAAAGAGGGGCGGACAAGGGCAAAGAGGGGCGGACAAGACGGGAGAATACGGGACAAGTGCAAAGAGAGGCGCACAAGGGCAAAGAGGGGCGGACAAGGGCAAAGAGGGCCGAAAAAGTGCTGAGAATATGGGACAAGGGCAAAGAGGGGCGGAAAAGGGCAAAGTTGGGCGGACAAGTGCTGAGAATACGGGACAAGGGCAATGAGTGGCGGACAAGGGCAAAGACGGACGGACAAGGGCTGAGAATACGGGACAAGGGCAAAGATTGGCGGACAAGGGCAAAGAGGGGCGGCAAGTGCTGAAACTACAGGAGAAGGGCAAAGAGGGGCTGACAAGGGCAAAGACGGGCGGACAGGGGCAAAGACGGGCGGACAAGTGCTGAGTATACGGGACAACGGCAAAGAGGGGCGGACAAGGGCAAAGAGGGGCGGACAAGGGCAAAGAGGGGCGGACAAGGGCAAAGAGGGGCGGTCAAGGGCTAAGAGGGGCGGTCAAGGGCTAAGAGGGGCGGACAAGTGCTAAGAGGGGCAGACAAGGGCTTAGAATACGGGACAAGGGCAAAGAGTGGCGGACAAGGGCAAAGAGTGGCGGAAAATGGCAAAGAGTGGCGGAAAATGGCAAAGAGGGGCGGAAAATGGCAAAGAGGGGCGGAAAAGGGCAAAGAGGGGCGGAAAAGGGCAAAGAGGGGCGGAAAAGGGCAAAGAGGGGCAGACAAGGTAAAAGAGGGTCGGGTAAGGGCAAATAGTGTCGGACAAGTGCTGAGAATAGGGGACAAGGGCAAAGAGGGGCGGACAAGGGCAAAGAGGGGCGGACAAGGGCAAAGAGGGGCGGACAAGGGCAAAGAGGGGCGGACAAGGGCAAAGAGGGGCGGACAAGGGCAAAGAGGGGCGGACAAGGGCAAAGAGGGGCGGACAAGGGCAAAGAAGGGCGGACAAGGGCAAAGAGGGGCGGACAAGATGGGAGAATATGGGACAAGTGCAAAGAGAGTCGGACAAGGGAAAAGAGGGGCGGACAAGGGCAAAGAGGGCCGGACAAGTGCTGAGAATATGGGACAAGGGCAAAGAGGGGCGGACAAGGGCAAAGAGGGCCGGACAAGGGCAAAGAGGGGCGGACAAGGGCAAAGAGGGGCGGACAAGGGCAAAGAGGGGCGGACAAGGACAAGGAGGGGCGGACAAGGACAAGGAGGGGCGGACAAGGACAAGGAGGGGCGGACAAGTGCTGAGAATACGGAACAAGGGCAAAGAGGGGCGGACAAGGGCAAAGAGGGGCGGACAAGGGCAAAGAGGGGCGGACAAGGGCAAAGAGGGGCGGACAAGGGCAAAGAGGGGCGGACAAGATGGGAGAATACGGGACAAGTGCAAAGAGAGGCGGACAAGGGAAAAGAGGGGCGGACAAGGGCAAAGAGGGCCGGACAAGTGCTGAGAATATGGGACAAGGGCAAAGTGGGGCGGACAGGGGCAAAGAGGGGCGGACAAGGGCAAAGAGGGGCGGACAAGGACAAAGAGGGGCGGACAAGGACAAAGAGGGGCAGACAAGGACAAAGAGGGGCGGACAAGGACAAGGAGGGGCGGACAAGTGCTGAGAATATGGAACAAGGGCAAAGAGGGGCGGACAAGGGCAAAGAGGGGCGGACAAGTGCTGAGAATATTGGACAAGGGCAAAGAGGGGCGCACAAGGGCAAAGAGGGGCGGACAAGGGCAAAGAGGGGCGGACAAGGGCAAAGAGGGGCGGACAAGGGCAAAGAGGGGCGGACAAGTGCTGAGAATACGGGACAAGGGCAAAGAGGGGCAGAAAATGGGAAAGAGGGGCGGACAAGTGCTGAGAATACGGGACAAGGGCAAAGAGGGGCGGACAAGGTCAAAGAGGGGCGGACAAGGGCAAAGAGGGGCGGACAAGGGCAAAGAGGTGCGGACAAGGGCAAAGAGGGGCGGACAAGGGCAAAGAGGGGCGGACAAGGGCAAAGAGGGGCGGACAAGGGCAAAGAGGGGCGGACAAGTGCTGAGAATATGGGACAAAGGCAAAGAGGGGCGGACAAGGGCAAAGTTGGGCGGACAACTGCTGAGAATACGGGACAAGGGCAATGAGTGGCGGACAAGGGCAAAGACGGGCGGACAAGGGCAAAGGTTGGCGGACAAGGGCAAAGAGGGGCGGCAAGTGCTGAGACTACAGGAGAAGGGCAAAGAGGGGCGGACAAGGGCAAAGAGGGGCGGACAAGGGCAAAGAGGGGCGGACAAGTGCTGAGTATACGGGACAACGGCAAAGAGGGGCGGACAAGGGCAAAGAGGGGCGGACAAGGGCAAAGAGGGGTGGTCAAGGGCTAAGAGGGGCGGTCAAGGGCTAAGAGGGGCGGTCAAGGGCTAAGAGGGGCGGAAAAGGGCAAAGAGGGGCGGAAAAGGGCAAAGAGGGGCGGACAAGTGCTGAGAATACGGGACAAGGGCAAAGAGGGGCGGACAAGGGCAAAGAGGGGCGAACAAGTGCGAAGAGGAGCGGACAAGTGCTGAGAAGAAGGGAAGAGGGCAAACAGGGGCAGACAAGGGCAAGAGGGGTGGACAAGGGCAAAGAGAGGCGGAAAAGGGCAAAGATGGTCGGAAAAGGGCAAAGAGGGGCGGACAAGGGCAAAGAGGGGCGGACATGTGCGGAGAATACGGGACAAGAGCAAAGAGGTGCGGACAAGGGCAAAGAGGGGCGGACAAGGGCAAAGAGGGGCGGACAAGGGCAAAGAGGGGCGGACAAGTCAAAGAGGGGCGGACAATGGCAAAGAGGGGTGGACAAGGGCAAAGAGGGGCGGACACGGACAAAGAGGGGCGGACACGGACAAAGAGGGGCAGACAAGTGCTGGGAATACAGGACAAAGGTGAGGAGAGGCGGACAAGGGCAAAGAGGGGCGGACAAGGGCAAAGAGGGGCGGACAAGTGCAAAGAGGGGCGGACAAGGGCAAAGACGGGCGGACAAGGGCAAAGAGGGGCGGACAATAGCTGAGAATACAGGACAAATGCAAAGAGGGTTGGACAAGGCAAAGAGTGGCGGACAAAGGCAAGGAGGGGTGGAAAAGGGCAAAGAGGATCAGAGAAGGGCAAAGAGGGGCGGACAAGGGCAAAGAGGGGTGGACAAGGGCAAAGAGGGGCGGACAAGAGCGGAGAATATTGGACAAGGCAAAGAGGGGCGGACAATTGCTGAGAATACAGGAGAAGGGAAAAGAGGGGCGGACAAGGGAAAACAGGGGCGGACAAGGGCTAAGAGGGTTGGACAAGGGCAAAGAGGGGCAGACAAGTGCGGAGAATACGGGACAAGGGCAAAGAGGGGCGGACAAGTGCAAAGAAGGGCGGACAAGGGACAAGAGGGGCGGACAAGGGACAAGAGGGGCGGACAAGGGACAAGAGGGGCGGACAAGGGACAAGAGGGGCGGACAAGAGCTGAGGACACGGGAAAAGGGCAAAGAGGGGCGTACAAGTGCTGAGAACACGGGACAAGGGCAAAGCGGGGCGGACAAGTGCTGAGAATACGGGACAAGGGCAAAGAGGGGGGGAAAAGGGCAAAGAGGGGGGGACAAGGGCTAAGAGGGGGGGACAAGGGCAAAGAAGGGCGGACAAGGGCAAAGAGGGCCGGACAAAGGCAAAGAGGGCCGGACAAAGGCAAAGAGGGCCGGACAAAGGCAAAGAGGGCCGGAAAATGGAAAAGACGGGCGGACAAGAGCTGAGAATACGGGACAAGGCCAAAGAGGGGCGGACTAGTGCAAAGAGGAGCGGACAAGGGCAAAGAGGAGCGGACAAGGGCAAAAAGGGGCGGACAAGGGCAAAGAGGGGCGGACAAGTGCTGAGAATACGGGAGAAGGGCAAAGAGGGGCAGAAAAGGGGAAAGAGGGGCGGGAAAGGGCAAAGAGGGGCGGACAAAGGCAAAGAGGGGCAGACAAGGGCAAAGATGGGCGGACAAGTGCTGAGAATATGGGACAAGGGCAAAGAGGGGCGGACAAGGGCAAAGAGGGGCAGACAAGGGCAAAGAGGGGCGGACAAGGGCAAAGAGGGGCGGACAAGGGCAAAGAGGGGCGGACAAGGGCAAAGAGGGGCGGACAATTGCTGAGAATACGGACAAGGGCTAAGAGGGGCGGACAAGGGCAAATAGGGGCGGACAAGTGCTGAGAATACGGGACAATGGCAATGAGGGGCGGACAAGTGCAAAGAGGGGCGGACAAGAGCAAAGAGAGGCGGACAAGTGCCAAGAGGTGCGGACAAGACCGGAGAATACGGGACAAGGGCAAAGAGGGGCGGACAAGGTCAAAGAGGGGCGGACAAGGGCAAATAGGGGCGGACAAGTGCTGAGAATACGGGACAAGGGCAAAGAGGGGCGGACAAGGGCAAAGAAGGGCGGACAAGGGACAAGAGGGGCGGACAAGGGACAAGAGGGGCGGACAAGGGACAAGAGGGGCGGACAAGAGCTGAGGACACGGGAAAAGGGCAAAGAGGGGCGTACAAGTGCTGAGAACACGGGACAAGGGCAAAGCGGGGCGGACAAGTGCTGAGAATACGGGACAAGGGCAAAGAGGGGGGGACAAGGGCAAAGAGGGGGGGACAAGGGCAAAGAGGGGGGGACAAGGGCAAAGAAGGGCGGACAAGGGCAAAAAGGGCCGGACAAAGGCAAAGAGGGCCGGACAAAGGCAAAGAGGGCCGGACAAAGGCAAAGAGGGCCGGAAAATGGAAAAGACGGGCGGACAAGAGCTGAGAATACGGGACAAGGCCAAAGAGGGGCGGACTAGTGCAAAGAGGAGCGGACAAGGGCAAAGAGGAGCGGACAAGGGCAAAGAGGAGCGGACAAGGGCAAAAAGGGGCGGACAAGGGCAAGGAGGGGCGGACAAGTGCTGAGAATACGGGAGAAGGGCAAAGAGGGGCAGAAAAGGGGAAAGAGGGGCGGGAAAGGGCAAAGAGGGGCGGACAAAGGCAAAGAGGGGCAGACAAGGGCAAAGATGGGCGGACAAGTGCTGAGAATATGGGACAAGGGCAAAGAGGGGCGGACAAGGGCAAAGAGGGGCAGACAAGGGCAAAGAGGGGCGGACAAGGGCAAAGAGGGGCGGACAAGGGCAAAGAGGGGCGGACAATTGCTGAGAATACGGACAAGGGCTAAGAGGGGCGGACAAGGGCAAATAGGGGCGGACAAGTGCTGAGAATACGGGACAATGGCAATGAGGGGCGGACAAGTGCAAAGAGGGGCGGACAAGAGCAAAGAGAGGCGGACAAGTGCCAAGAGGTGCGGACAAGACCGGAGAATACGGGACAAGGGCAAAGAGGGGCGGACAAGGTCAAAGAGGGGCGGACAAGGGCAAATAGGGGCGGACAAGTGCTGAGAATACTGGACAAGGGCAAAGAGGGGCAGAAAGGTGTAAAGAGGGGCGGACAAGAGCAAAGAGGGGAGGACAACTGCAAAGAGGGGCGGACAAGGGCAAAGAGGGGAGGACAATGGCAAAGAGGGGCGGATAAGTTCTTAGAATACGGGACAAGGGCAAAGAGGAGCGGACAAGTGCTGAGAATACGGGACGAGGGCAAAGAGGGGCGGACAAGAGTAAAGAGGGGCGGACAATTGCTGAGAATACGGGACAAATGCAAAGAGGGGTGGACAAGGCAAAGAGTGGAGGACAAAGGCAAGGAGGGGTGGAAAAGGGCAAAGAGGATCAGAGAAGGGCAAAGAGGGGCGGACAAGGGCAAAGAGGGGTGGACAAGGGCAAAGAGGGGCGGACAAGAGCGGAGAATATTGGACAAGGCAAAGAGGGGCGGACAAGGGCAAAGAGGGGCGGACAATTGCTGAGAAAACAGGAGAAGGGAAAAGAGGGGCGGACAAGGGCAAACAGGGGCGGACAAGGGCTAAGAGGGGTGGACAAGGGCAAAGAGGGGCAGACAAATGCGGAGAATACGGGAAAAGGGCAAAGAGGGGCGGACAAAGGCAAAGAAGGGCGGAGAAGGGACAAGAGGGGCGTACAAAGGACAAGAGGGGCAGACAAGGGCAAAGAGGGGCGGACAAGAGCTGAGAACACGGGAAAAGGGCAAAGAGGGGCGTACAAGTGCTGAGAACACGGGACAAGGGCAAAGCGGGACGGACAAGTGCTGAGAATACGGGACAATGGCAAAGAGGGGGGGACAAGGGCAAAGAGGGGGGGACAAGGGCAAAGAAGGGCGGACAAAGGCAAAGAGGGCCGGACAAGGGCAAAGAGGGCCGGAAAAGGGAAAAGACGGGCCGACAAGGGCTGAGAATACGGGACAAGGGCAAAGAGGGGCGGACAAGGGCAAAGAGGGACCGACAAGGGCAAAGATTGGCTGACAAAGGCAAAGAGGGACGGACAAGATCAAGAGGGGCGGACAAGTGCTGAGAATACGGGACAAGGGCAAAGAGGGGCGGACAAGGGCAAAGAGGGGCGGACAAGGGCAAAGAGGGGCGGACAAGGGCAAAGAGGTGCCGACAAGGGCAAAGAGGTGCGGACAAGGGCAAAGAGGTGCGGACAAGGGCAAAGAGGTGCGGACAAGGTCAAAGAGGGGCGGCAATTGCTGAGAATACCAGGAGAAGGGCAAAGAGGGGCGTACAAGGGCAAAGAGGGGCGGACAAGGACAAAGACGGGCGGACAAGCGCTGAGAATAAGGGACAAGGGCAAAGAGGGGCGGACAAGGGCAAAGAGGGGCGGACAAGGGCAAAGAGGGGCGGACAAGTGCAAAGAGGGGCGGACAAGGGCTACGAGGAGCGGACAAGGGCTACGAGGAGCGGACAAGGGCTACGAGGAGCGGACAAATGTTAAGAGGGGCGGACAAAGGCTTAGAATACGGGACAAGGGCAAAAAGGGGAGGACAAGGGCAAAGAGTGGCGGACAAGGGCAAAGAGGGGCGGACAAGGGCAAAGAGTGGCGGAAAAGGGCAAAGAGGGGTGGAAAAGGGCAAGAGGGGCGGACAAGGTAAAAGAGGGTCGGGTAAGGGCAAAGAGTGTCGGACAAGTGCTGAGAATAGGGGACAAGGGCAAAGAGGGGCGGACAAGGGCAAAGAGGGGCGGACAAGGGCAAAGAGGGGCGGACAAGGGCAAAGAGGGGCGGACAAGGGCAAAGAGGGGCGGACATGGGCAAAGAGGGGCGGACAAGATGGGAGAATATTGGACAAGGCAAAGAGGGGTGGACAAAGGCAAAGAGGGGCGGACAATTGCAGAGAATACAGGAGAAGGGAAAAGAGGGGCGGACAAGTGCAAACAGGGGCGGACAAGGGCAAAGAGGTGTGGACAATGGCAAAGAGGGGCGGACAAGTGCGGAGAATACGGGACAAGGGCAAAGATGGGCGGACAAGGGCAAAGAAGGGCGGACAAGTGACAAGAGGGGCGGACAAGGGACAAGAGGGGCGGACAAGGGACAAGAGGTGCGGACAAGGCAAAGAGGGGCGGACAAGGGCAAAGAGGGGCGGACAAGAGCTGAGAACACGGGAAAAGGGCAAAGAGGGGCGTACAAGTGCTGAGAACACGGGACAAGAGCAAACCGGGGCGGACAAGTGCTGAGAATACGGGACAATGGCAAAGAGGGGGGGACAAGGGCAAAGAGGGGGGGACAAGGGCAAAGAAGGGCGGACAAGGGCAAAGAGGGCCGGACAAAGGCAAAGAGGGCCGGAAAAAGGCAAAGAGGGCCGTACAAGGGAAAAGAGGGGCGGACAAGGGAAAAGACGGGCGGACAAGGGCTGAGAATACGGGACAAGGGCAAAGAGGGGCGGACAAGGGCAAAGAGGGGCTAACAAGGGCAAAGATTGGCGGACAAAGGCAAAGAGGGGCGGACAAGAGCAAGAGGGGCGGACAAGTGCTGAGAATACGGGACAAGGGCAAAGAGGGGCGGACAAGGGCAAAGAGGGGCGGACAAGGGCAAAGAGGGGCGGACAAGGGCAAAGAGGGGCGGACAAGGGCAAAGAGGTGCGGACAAGGGCAAAGAGGGGCGGCAAGTGCTGAGAATACAGGAGAAGGGCAAAGAGGGGCGGACAAGGGCAAAGAGGGGCAGACAAGGGCAAAGAGGGGCGGACAAGGGCAAAGACGGGCGGACAAGGGCTGAGAATAAGGGACAAGGGCAAAGACGGGTGGACAAGGGCAAAGAGGGGCGGACAAGTGCAAAGAGGGGCGGACAAGGGCTAAGAGGAGCGGACAAGTGCTAAGAGGGGCGGACAAAGGCTTAGAATATGGGACAAGGGCAAAGAGGGGCGGACAAGGACAAAGAGGGGTGGACAAGGGCAAAGAGGGGCGGACAAGTGCTGAGAATACGGAACAAGGGCAAAGAGGCGCGGACAAGAGCAAAGAGGGGCGGACAAGGGCAAAGAGGGGCGGACAAGGGCAAAGAGGGGCGGACAAGGGCAAAGAGGGGCGGACAAGGGCAAAGAGGGGCGGACAAGGGCAAAGAGGGGCGGACAAGACGGGAGAATACGGGACAAGTGCAAAGAGAGGCGGACAAGGTCAAAGAGGGCCGGACAAGTGCTGAGAATATGGGACAAGGGCAAAGAGGGGCGGACAAGGGCAAAGTTGGGCGGACAAGTGCTGAGAATACGGGACAAGGGCAATGAGTGGCGGACAAGGGCAAAGACGGGCGGACAAGGGCTGAGAATACGGGACAAGGGCAAAGAGCGGCGGACAAGGGCAAAGAGGGGCTGACAAGGGCAAAGATTGGCGGACAAGGGCAAAGAGGGGCGGCAAGTGCTGAAACTACAGGAGAAGGGCAAAGAGGGGCGGACAAGGGCAAAGACGGGCGGACAAGTGCTGAGTATACGGGACAACGGCAAAGAGGGGCGGACAAGGGCAAAGAGGTGCGGAAAATGGCAAAGAGGGGCGGAAAAGGGCAAAGAGGGGCAGACAAGGAAAAAGAGGGTCGGGTAAGGGCAAATAGGGTCGGACAAGTGCTGAGAATAGGGGACAAGGGCAAAGAGGGGCGGACAAGGGAAAAGAGGGGCGGACAAGGGCAAAGAGGGGCGGACAAGGGCAAAGAGGGGCGGACAAGGGCAAAGAGGGGCGGACAAGGGCAAAGAGGGGCGGACAAGGGCAAAGAGGGGCGGACAAGGGCAAAGAGGGGCGGACAAGGGCAAAGAGGGGCGGACAAGATGGGAGAATACGGGACAAGTGCAAAGAGAGGCGGACAAGGGAAAAGAGGGGCGGACAAGGGCAAAGAGGGCCGGACAAGTGCTGAGAATATGGGACAAGGGCAAAGAGGGGCGGACAAGGGCAAAGAGGGGCGGACAAGGGCAAAGAGGGGAGGACAAGGGCAAAGTGGGGCGGACAGGGGCAAAGAGGAGCGGACAAGGGCAAAGAGGGGCGGACAAGGACAAAGAGGGGCGGACAAGGACAAAGAGGGGCAGACAAGGACAAAGAGGGGCGGACAAGGACAAGGAGGGGCGGACAAGTGCTGAGAATACGGAACAAGGGCAAAGAGGGGCGGACAAGGGCAAAGAGGGGCGGACAAGTGCTGAGAATATTGGACAAGGGCAAAGATGGGCGCACAAGGGCAAAGAGGGAAAGACAAGGGCAAAGAGGGGCGGACAAGGGCAAAGAGGGGCGGACAAGGGCAAAGAGGGGCGGACAAGTGCTGAGAATACGGGACAAGTGCAAAGAGGGGCAGAAAATGGGAAAGAGGGGCGGACAAGTGCTGAGAATACGGGACAAGGGCAAAGAGGGGCGGACAAGTCCAAAGAGGGGCGGACAAGGGCAAAGAGGGGCGGACAAGGGCAAAGAGGGGCGGACAAGGGCAAAGAGGGGCGGACAAGGGCAAAGAGGGGCGGACAAGGGCAAAGAGGGGCGGACAAGTGCTGAGAATATGGGACAAAGGCAAAGAGGGGCGGACAAGGGCAAAGTTGGGCGGACAAGTGCTGAGAATACGGGACAAGGGCAATGAGTGGCGGACAAGGGCAAAGACGGGCGGACAAGGGCAAAGAGGGGCGGACAAGGGCAAAGAGGGGCGGACAAGGGCAAAGAGGGGCGGACAAGGGCAAAGAGGGGCGGACAAGGGCAAAGAGGGGCGGACAAGTGCTGAGTATACGGGACAACGGCAAAGAGGGGCGGACAAGGGCAAAGAGGGGCGGACAAGTGCTGAGAATACGGAACAAGGGCAAAGAGTGGCGGACAAGTGCAAAGAGGGGCGGACAAGTTCTGAGAATACGGAACAAGGGCAAAGAGGGGCGCACAAGAGCAAAGAGGGGCAGAAAAGGGCAAAGAGGGGCGGACAATGGCAAAGAGGGGCGGACAAGGGCAAAGAGGGGCGGAAAAGTGCTGAGAATACGGGACAAGGGCAAAGAGGGGCAGAAAAGGGGAAAGAGGGGCGGACATGGGCTGAGAATACGGGGCAAGGGCAAATAGGGGCGGACAAGAGCAAAGAGGGGCGGACAAGGGCAAAGAGGGGCGGACAAGGGCAAAGAGGGGCGGACAAGGGCAAAGAGGGGCGGACAAGGGCAAAGAGGGGCGGACAAGACGGGAGAATACGGGACAAGTGCAAAGAGAGGCGGACAAGGTCAAAGAGGGCCGGACAAGTGCTGAGAATATGGGACAAGGGCAAAGAGGGGCGGACAAGGGCAAAGTTGGGCGGACAAGTGCTGAGAATACGGGACAAGGGCAATGAGAGGCGGACAAGGGCAAAGACAGGCGGACAAGGGCTGAGAATACGGGACAAGGGCAAAGAGCGGCGGACAAGGGCAAAGAGGGGCTGACAAGGGCAAAGATTGGCGGACAAGGGCAAAGAGGGGCGGCAAGTGCTGAAACTACAGGAGAAGGGCAAAGAGGGGCGGACAAGGGCAAAGTCGGGTGGACAAGTGCTGAGTATACGGGACAACGGCAAAGAGGGGCGGACAAGGGCAAAGAGGGGCGGACAAGGGCAAAGAGGGGCGGACAAGGGCAAAGAGGGGCTGACAATGGCTAAGAGGGGCGGTCAAGGGCTAAGAGGGGCGGTCAAGGGCTAAGAGGGGCGGACAAGGGCTTAGAATACGGGACAAGGGCAAAGAGTGGCGGACAAGGGCAAAGAGTGGCGGAAAATGGCAAAGAGTGGCGGAAAATGGCAAAGAGGGGCGGAAAAGGGCAAAGAGGGGCAGACAAGGAAAAAGAGGGTCGGGTAAGGGCAAATAGTGTCGGACAAGTGCTGAGAATAGGGGACAAGGGCAAAGAGGGGCGGACAAGGGCAAAGAGGGGCGGACAAGGGCAAAGAGGGGCGGACAAGGGCAAAGAGGGGCGGACAAGGGCAAAGAGGGGCGGACAAGGGCAAAGAGGGGCGGACAAGGGCAAAGAGGGGCGGACAAGGGCAAAGAGGGGCGGACAAGGGCAAAGAGGGGCGGACAAGATGGGAGAATACGGGACAAGTGCAAAGAGAGGCGGACAAGGGAAAAGAGGGGCGGACAAGGGCAAAGAGGGGCGGACAAGGGCAAAGAGGGGAGGACAAGGGCAAAGAGGGGAGGACAAGGGCAAAGAGGGGAGGACAAGGGCAAAGAGGGGCGGACAAGGGCAAAGAGGGGCGGACAAGGACAAAGAGGGGCGGACAAGGACAAAGAGGGGCAGACAAGGACAAAGAGGGGCGGACAAGGACAAGGAGGGGCGGACAAGTGCTGAGAATACGGAACAAGGGCAAAGAGGGGCGGACAAGGGCAAAGAGGGGCGGACAAGTGCTGAGAATATTGGACAAGGGCAAAGAGGGGCGCACAAGGGCAAAGAGGGACAGACAAGGGCAAAGAGGGGCGGACAAGGGCCAAAGAGGGGCGGACAAGGGCAAAGAGGGGCGGACAAGTGCTGAGAATACGGGACAAGGGCAAAGAGGGGCAGAAAATGGGGAAAGAGGGGCGGACAAGTGCTGAGAATACGGGACAAGGGCAAAGAGGGGCGGACAAGGGCAAAGAGGGGCGGACAAGGGCAAAGAGGGGCGGACAAGGGCAAAGAGGGGGCGGACAAGGGCAAAGAGGGGCGGACAAGTGCTGAGAATATGGGACAAAGGCAAAGAGGGGCGGACAAGGTCAAAGTTGGGCGGACAAGTGCTGAGAATACGGGACAAGGGCAATGAGTGGCGGACAAGGGCAAAGACGGGCGGACAAGGGCAAATGTTGGCGGACAAGGGCAAAGAGGGGCGGCAAGTGCTGAGACTACAGGAGAAGGGCAAATAGGGGCGGACAAGGCAAAGAGGGGCGGACAAGGGCAAAGAGGGGCGGACAAGTGCTGAGTATACGGGACAACGGCAAAGAGGGGCGGATAAGGGGCAAAGAGGGGCGGGACAAGGGCAAAGAGGGGCGGTCAAGGGCTAAGGAGGGGGCGGTCAAGGGCTAAGAGGGGCGGTCAAGGGCTAAGAGGGGCGGTCAAGGGCTAAGAGGGGCGGTCAAGGGCAAAGAGGGGGCGGAAAAGGGCAAGAGAGGGCGGAAAAGGGCAAAGAGGGGCGGACAAGGTAAAAGAGGGTCGGGTAAGGGTGTCGGACAAGTGCTGAGAATAGGGGACAAGGGCAAAGAGGGGCGGAAAAGTGCAAAGAGGGGCGGACAAGGGCAAAGAGGTGCGGACAAGGGCAAAGAGGGGCGGACAAGGGCAAAGAGGGGCGGACAAGGGCAAAGAGGGGCGGACAAGGGCAAAGAGGGGCGGACAAGGGCAAAGAGGGGCGGACAAGGGCAAAGAGGGGCGGACAAGACGGGAGAATACGGGACAAGTGCAAAGAGAGGCGGACAAGGGCAAAGAGGGGCGGACAAGGGCAAAGAGGGCCGGACAAGTGCTGAGAATATGGGACAAGGGCAAAGAGGGGCGGACAAGGGCAAAGTTGGGCGGACAAGTGCTGAGAATACGGGACAAGGGCAATGAGTGGCGGACAAGGGCAAAGACGGGCGGACAAGGGCTGAGAATACGAGACAAGGGCAAAGAGGGGCGGACAAGGGCAAAGAGGGGCTGACAAGGGCAAAGATTAGCAGACAAGGGCAAAGAGGGGCGGCAAGTGCTGAGACTACAGGAGAAGGGCAAAGAGGGGCGGACAAGTGCAAAGAGGGGCGGACAAGGGCAAAGACGGGCGGACAAGTGCTGAGTATACGGGACAAAGGCAAAGAGGGGCGGACAAGGGCAAAGAGGGGCGGACAAGGGCAAAGAGGGGCGGTCAAGGGCTAAGAGGGGTGGTCAAGGGCTAAGAGGGGCGGACAAGGGCTAAGAGGGGCGAACAAGGTCTTAGAATACGGGACAAGGGCAAAGAGTGTCGGACAAGGGCAAAGAGTGACGGACAAGGGCAAAGAGTGGCGGAAAATGGCAAAGAGGGGCGGAAAAGGGCAAAGAGGGGCGGAAAAGGGCAAAGAGGGGCGGACAAGGTAAAAGAGGGTCGGGTAAGGGCAAAGAGTGTCGGACAAGTGCTGAGAATGGGGGACAAGGGCAAAGAGGGGCAGACAAGGGCAAAGAGGGTCGGACAAGGGCAAAGAGGGTCGGACAAGGGCAAAGAGGGTCGGACAAGGGCAAAGAGGGTCGGACAAGGGCAAAGAGGGGCGGAAAAGGGCAAAGAGGGGCGGACAAGGGCAAAGAGGGGCGGACAAGGGCAAAGAGGGGTGGACAAGATGGGAGAATACGGGACAAGTGCAAAGAGAGGCGGACAAGGGAAAAAAGGGGCGGACAAGGGCAAAGAGGGCCGGAGAAGTGCTGAGAATATGGGACAAGGGCAAAGAGGGGCGGACAAGGGCAAAGAGGGGCGGACAAGGGCAAAGAGGGGCGGACAAGAGCAAAGAGGGGCGGACAAGGGCAAAGAGGGGCGGACAAGGGCAAAGAGGGGCGGACAAGGGCAAAGAGGGGCGGACAAGGGCAAAGTGGGGCGGACAAGGGCAAAGAGGGGCGGACAAGGGCAAAGAGGGGCGGACAAGGACAAAGAGGGGTGGACAAGGGCAAAGAGGGGCGGACAAGTGCTGAGAATACGAAACAAGGGCAAAGAGGGGCGGACAAGGGCAAAGAGGGGCGGACAAGTGCTGAGAATATTGGACAAGGGCAAAGAGGGGCGCAGAAGGGCAAAGAGGGACAGACAAGGGCAAAGAGGGGCGGACAAGGGCAAAGAGGGGAGGACAAGGGCAAAGAGGGGCGGACAAGTGCTGAGAATACGGGACAAGGGCAAAGAGGGGCAGAAAATGGGAAAGAGGGGCGGACAAGTGCTGAGAATACGGGACAAGGGCAAAGAGGGGCGGACAAGGGCAAAGAGGGGCGGACAAGGGCAAAGAGGGGCGGACAAGGGCAAAGAGGGGCGGACAAGGGCAAAGAGGGGCGGACAAGGGCAAAGAGGGGCGGACAAGGGCAAAGAGGGGCGGACAAGTGCTGAGAATACGGAACAAGGGCAAAGAGGGGCGGACAAGTGCAAAGAGGGGCGGACAAGTGCTGAGAATACGGAACAAGGGCAAAGAGGGGCGCACAAGGGCAAAGAGGGGCAGACAAGGGCAAAGAGGGGCGGACAAGG